>NW_027444940.1:0-182732 GCF_048569485.1 Anomaloglossus baeobatrachus
CTTCGCCCCCTCCTGGGATCCCCAGGGGTCCTCTCATAGGTACATGTGTGAGACCTGATCACTATGCGCCTGTGTTCCACACCCCGGTCAGCCTTCCGGATTACCTGTATTGTACTGTCCCCAGCATGGGTGCAGTACTCAGTGGTGCCTGACCAGGTCAGGGGCGCCACAGTAACACTGCACACAGAAATGCACCTTAATATTCCACTGTTAACCCTTTCCTCCCAGCAGTAACACACAACTCCTCACCTTGATATCATGGTGATTTATGGTCAGAATGACTTCAATGCGATCAGTGATTTCTATTCTAGCTCTGCTCACATAGATTTTATATCCACACTCAACTATAGGCCGTTCTTCATATTTTGGGGGCTTTTAGTCAGATATACTAGTTTGTGCCTGTATAGTATTGGTGTAGATGGGAGTGTAGGGCATGGGTTACATGGCACTGTGGTGGGATACTGATGGGAGGTATTGGTGCTGTGTTTGATGCTTCTACTGGGTATTTTCCTACAAATACTGGAACAGCTCACTGCTTAGAATGATCCTTCCCAGCTCTATAATATATTATATATACCCCACAATGCAGGCTCACACACACATTTGTCTCAAGTGTGTTGTAGGGACACAGATACAGTCTTGGTCATGTGACTAAAGGCTACTTTACACACTGCGATATCGGTCCCGATATCGCTAGTGTGGGTACCCGCCCCCATCTGTTGCGCGACACGGGTAAATCGCTGCCCATGCCGCACAACACCGACCAGACCCGTCACACATACTTACCTGCCCGGCGACGTCGCTGTGACCGGCGAACCGCCTCCTTTCTATCTATCTAATACGATGACAACAGCTCTCCATACCTGCAGTCCACCACAAGGACCACCCTCTCTAATCCCTGAAAAATGAAATCATCCTCAGTGACGAAGAGAGGGGGCTAAGCGCCCCCATGGTCTCAGAGCATTAACTCTTCTAAGAGTCCTAAGAGTCCTGCTCACACTGATGGGGTGCAGCTGTGGGACCCTATTTTCAGAGATGATGTCCTCCACCCAACTCTCAAAAAGCTGAAAGGGTCTTCAGTAGAGATGGATAGTCGAGCTGGGCTATCAGACGGTCACCTCTGTAGCTGTAGTGTCATTTTTCCTATGGTCCAATGTGTAAATTAAACAAAAAAGTGCACGTTTGTTATGATGTCCAAGATGGGGACCAGGATGTGGACATAATAAAAAATTAGGGAACATGATAGGAGACATTTCTACAATACATATAATCATTCTTATCTATCTAATACGATGACAACAGCTCTCCATACCTGCAGTCCACCACAAGGACCACCCTCTCTAATCCCTGAAAAATGAAATCATCCTCAGTGACGAAGAGAGGGGGCCAAGCGCCCCCCATGGTACCAGAGCATTGACTCTTCTAAGAGTCCTAAGAGTCCTGCTCACACTGATGGGGTGAAGCTCTGGGACCCTATTTTCAGAGATGATGTCCTCCACCCGACTCTCAAAAAGCTGAAAGGGTCTTCAGTAGAGATGGATAGTCGAGCTGGGCTATCAGACGGTCACCTATGTAGCTGTAGTGTCATTTTTCCTATGGTCCAATGTGTAAATTAAACAAAAAAGTGCACGTTTGTTATGATGTCCAAGATGGGGACCAGGATGTGGACATAATAAGAAATTAGGGAACATGATAGGAGACATTTCTACAATACATATAATCATTCTTATCTATCTAATACGATGACAACAGCTCTCCATACCTGCAGTCCACCACAAGGACCACCCTCTCTAATCCCTGAAAAATGAAATCATCCTCAGTGACGAAGAGAGGGGGCTAAGTGCCCCCAATGGTCTCAGAGCATTGACTCTTCTAAGAGTCCTAAGAGTCCTGCTCACACTGATGGGGTGCAGCTGTGGGACCCTATTTTCAGAGATGATGTCCTCCACCCAACTCTCAAAAAGCTGAAAGGGTCTTCAGTAGAGATGGATAGTCGAGCTGGGCTATCAGACGGTCACCTCTGTAGCTGTAGTGTCATTTTTCCTATGGTCCAATGTGTAAATTAAACAAAAAAGTGCACGTTTGTTATGATGTCCAAGATGGGGACCAGGATGTGGACATAATAAAAAATTAGGGAACATGATAGGAGACATTTCTACAATACATATAATCATTCTTATCTATCTAATACGATGACAACAGCTCTCCATACCTGCAGTCCACCACAAGGACCACCCTCTCTAATCCCTGAAAAATGAAATCATCCTCAGTGACGAAGAGAGGGGGCTAAGCGCCCCCCATGGTCTCAGAGCATTAACTCTTCTAAGAGTCCTAAGAGTCCTGCTCACACTGATGGGGTGCAGCTGTGGGACCCTATTTTCAGAGATGATGTCCTCCACCCAACTCTCAAAAAGCTGAAAGGGTCTTCAGTAGAGATGGATAGTCGAGCTAGGCTATCAGACGGTCACCTCTGTAGCTGTAGTGTCATTTTTCCTATGGTCCAATGTGTAAATTAAACAAAAAAGTGCACGTTTGTTATGATGTCCAAGATGGGGACCAGGATGTGGACATAATAAAAAATTAGGGAACATGATAGGAGACATTTCTACAATACATATAATCATTCTTATCTATCTAATACGATGACAACAGCTCTCCATACCTGCAGTCCACCACAAGGACCACCCTCTCTAATCCGTGAAAAATGAAATCATCCTCAGTGACGAAGAGAGGGGGCCAAGCGCCCCCCATGGTACCAGAGCATTGACTCTTCTAAGAGTCCTAAGAGTCCTGCTCACACTGATGGGGTGAAGCTGTGGGACCCTATTTTCAGAGATGATGTCCTCCACCCGACTCTCAAAAAGCTGAAAGGGTCTTCAGTAGAGATGGATAGTCGAGCTGGGCTATCAGACGGTCACCTCTGTAGCTGTAGTGTCATTTTTCCTATGGTCCAATGTGTAAATTAAACAAAAAAGTGCACGTTTGTTATGATGTCCAAGATGGGGACCAGGATGTGGACATAATAAAAAATTAGGGAACATGATAGGAGACATTTCTACAATACATATAATCATTCTTATCTATCTAATACGATGACAACAGCTCTCCATACCTGCAGTCCACCACAAGGACCACCCTCTCTAATCCCTGAAAAATGAAATCATCCTCAGTGACGAAGAGAGGGGGCTAAGCGCCCCCATGGTCTCAGAGCATTAACTCTTCTAAGAGTCCTAAGAGTCCTGCTCACACTGATGGGGTGCAGCTGTGGGACCCTATTTTCAGAGATGATGTCCTCCACCCAACTCTCAAAAAGCTGAAAGGGTCTTCAGTAGAGATGGATAGTCGAGCTGGGCTATCAGACGGTCACCTCTGTAGCTGTAGTGTCATTTTTCCTATGGTCCAATGTGTAAATTAAACAAAAAAGTGCACGTTTGTTATGATGTCCAAGATGGGGACCAGGATGTGGACATAATAAAAAATTAGGGAACATGATAGGAGACATTTCTACAATACATATAATCATTCTTATCTATCTAATACGATGACAACAGCTCTCCATACCTGCAGTCCACCACAAGGACCACCCTCTCTAATCCCTGAAAAATGAAATCATCCTCAGTGACGAAGAGAGGGGGCCAAGCGCCCCCCATGGTACCAGAGCATTGACTCTTCTAAGAGTCCTAAGAGTCCTGCTCACACTGATGGGGTGAAGCTGTGGGACCCTATTTTCAGAGATGATGTCCTCCACCCAACTCTCAAAAAGCTGAAAGGGTCTTCAGTAGAGATGGATAGTCGAGCTGGGCTATCAGACGGTCACCTCTGTAGCTGTAGTGTCATTTTTCCTATGGTCCAATGTGTAAATTAAACAAAAAAGTGCACGTTTGTTATGATGTCCAAGATGGGGACCAGGATGTGGACATAATAAAAAATTAGGGAACATGATAGGAGACATTTCTACAATACATATAATCATTCTTATCTATTTAATACGATGACAACAGCTCTCCATACCTGCAGTCCACCACAAGGACCACCCTCTCTAATCCCTGAAAAATGAAATCATCCTCAGTGACGAAGAGTGGGGGCTAAGCGCCCCCCATGGTCTCAGAGCATTGACTCTTCTAAGAGTCCTAAGAGTCCTGCTCACACTGATGGGGTGCAGCTGTGGGACCCTATTTTCAGAGATGATGTCCTCCACCCAACTCTCAAAAAGCTGAAAGGGTCTTCAGTAGAGATGGATAGTCGAGCTGGGCTATCAGACGGTCACCTCTGTAGCTGTAGTGTCATTTTTCCTATGGTCCAATGTGTAAATTAAACAAAAAAGTGCACGTTTGTTATGATGTCCAAGATGGGGACCAGGATGTGGACATAATAAAAAATTAGGGAACATGATAGGAGACATTTCTACAATACATATAATCATTCTTATCTATCTAATACGATGACAACAGCTCTCCATACCTGCAGTCCACCACAAGGACCACCCTCTCTAATCCCTGAAAAATGAAATCATCCTCAGTGACGAAGAGAGGGGGCTAAGCGCCCCCATGGTCTCAGAGCATTAACTCTTCTAAGAGTCCTAAGAGTCCTGCTTACACTGATGGGTTGCAGCTGTGGGACCCTATTTTCAGAGATGATGTCCTCCACCCAACTCTCAAAAAGCTGAAAGGGTCTTCAGTAGAGATGGATAGTCGAGCTGGGCTATCAGACGGTCACCTCTGTAGCTGTAGTGTCATTTTTCCTATGGTCCAATGTGTAAATTAAACAAAAAAGTGCACGTTTGTTATGATGTCCAAGATGGGGACCAGGATGTGGACATAATAAAAAATTAGGGAACATGATAGGAGACATTTCTACAATACATATAATCATTCTTATCTATCTAATATGATGATAACAGCTCTCCATATCTGCAGTCCACCACAAGGACCACCCTCTCTAATCCCTGAAAAATGAAATCATCCTCAGTGATGAAGAGAGGGGGCTAAGTGCCCCCAATGGTCTCAGAGCATTGACTCTTCTAAGAGTCCTAAGAGTCCTGCTCACACTGATGGGGTGCAGCTGTGGGACCCTATTTTCAGAGATGATGTCCTCCACCCAACTCTCAAAAAGCTGAAAGGGTCTTCAGTAGAGATGGATAGTCGAGCTGGGCTATCAGACGGTCACCTCTGTAGCTGTAGTGTCATTTTTCCTATGGTCCAATGTGTAAATTAAACAAAAAAGTGCACGTTTGTTATGATGTTCAAGATGGGGACCAGGATGTGGACATAATAAAAAATTAGGGAACATGATAGGAGACATTTCTACAATACATATAATCATTCTTATCTATCTAATACGATCACAACAGCTCTCCATACCTGCAGTCCACCACAAGGACCACTCTCTCTAATCCCTGAAAAATGAAATCATCCTCAGTGACGAAGAGAGGGGGCTAAGCGCCCCCCATGGTCTCAGAGCATTGACTCTTCTAAGAGTCCTAAGATTCCTGCTCACACTGATGGGGTGCAGCTGTGGGACCCTATTTTCAGAGATGATGTCCTCCACCCAACTCTCAAAAAGCTGAAAGGGTCTTCAGTAGAGATGGATAGTCGAGCTGGGCTATCAGACGGTCACCTCTGTAGCTGTAGTGTCATTTTTCCTATGGTCCAATGTGTAAATTAAACAAAAAAGTGCACGTTTGTTATGATTTCCAAGATGGGGACCAGGATGTGGACATAATAAAAAAATAGGGAACATGATAGGAGACATTTCTACAATACATATAATCATTCTTATCTATCTAATACGATGACAACAGCTCTCCATACCTGCAGTCCACCACAAGGACCACCCTCTCTATTCCCTGAAAAGTGAAATCATCCTCAGTGACGAAGAGAGGGGGCTAAGCGCCCCCCATGGTCTCAGAGCATTGACTCTTCTAAGAGTCCTAAGAGTCCTGCTCACACTGATGGGGTGCAGCTGTGGGACCTTATTTTCAGAGATGATGTTCTCCACCCAACTCTCAAAAAGCTGAAAGGGTCTTCAGTAGAGATGGATAGTCGAGCTGGGCTATCAGACGGTCACCTCTGTAGCTGTAGTGTCATTTTTCCTATGGTCCAATGTGTAAATTAAACAAAAAAGTGCACGTTTGTTATGATGTCCAAGATGGGGACCAGGATGTGGACATAATAAAAAATTAGGGAACATGATAGGAGACATTTCTACAATACATATAATCATTCTTATCTATTTAATACGATGACAACAGCTCTCCATACCTGCAGTCCACCACAAGGACCACCCTCTCTAATCCCTGAAAAATGAAATCATCCTCAGTGACGAAGAGAGGGGGCTAAGCGCCCCCCATGGTCTCAGAGCATTGACTCTTCTAAGAGTCCTAAGAGTCCTGCTCACACTGATGGGGTGCAGCTGTGGGACCCTATTTTCAGAGATGATGTCCTCCACCCAACTCTCAAAAGGCTGAAAGGGTCTTCAGTAGAGATGGATAGTCGAGCTGGGCTATCAGACGGTCACCTCTGTAGCTGTAGTGTCATTTTTCCTATGGTCCAATGTGTAAATTAAACAAAAAAGTGCACGTTTGTTATGATGTCCAAGATGGGGACCAGGATGTGGACATAATAAAAAATTAGGGAACATGATAGGAGACATTTCTACAATACATATAATCATTCTTATCTATCTAATACGATGATAAAAGCTCTCCATATCTGCAGTCCACCACAAGGACCACCCTCTCTAATCCCTGAAAAATGAAATCATCCTCAGTGATGAAGAGAGGGGGCTAAGTGCCCCCAATGGTTTTAGAGCATTGACTCTTCTAAGAGTCCTAAGAGTCCTGCTCACACTGATGGGGTGCAGCTGTGGGACCCTATTTTCAGAGATGATGTCCTCCACCCAACTCTCAAAAAGCTGAAAGGGTCTTCAGTAGAGATGGATAGTCGAGCTGGGCTATCAGACGGTCACCTCTGTAGCTGTAGTGTCATTTTTCCTATGGTCCAATGTGTAAATTAAACAAAAAAGTGCACGTTTGTTATGATGTCCAAGATGGGGACCAGGATGTGGACATAATAAAAAATTAGGGAACATGATAGGAGACATTTCTACAATACATATAATCATTCTTATCTATCTAATACGATGACAACAGCTCTCCATACCTGCAGTCCACCACAAGGACCACCCTCTCTAATCCCTGAAAAATGAAATCATCCTCAGTGATGAAGAGAGGGGGCTAAGTGCCTCCAATGGTCTCAGAGCATTGACTCTTCTAAGAGTCCTAAGAGTCCTGCTCACACTGATGGGGTGCAGCTGTGGGACCCTATTTTCAGAGATGATGTCCTCCACCCAACTCTCAAAAAGCTGAAAGGGTCTTCAGTAGAGATGGATAGTCGAGCTGGGCTATCAGACGGTCACCTCTGTAGCTGTAGTGTCATTTTTCCTATGGTCCAATGTGTAAATTAAACAAAAAAGTGCACGTTTGTTATGATGTTCAAGATGGGGACCAGGATGTGGACATAATAAAAAAATAGAGAACATGATAGGAGACATTTCTACAATACATATAATCATTCTTATCTATCTAATACGATGACAACAGCTCTCCATACCTGCAGTCCACCACAAGGACCACCCTCTCTATTCCCTGAAAAGTGAAATCATCCTCAGTGACGAAGAGAGGGGGCTAAGCGCCCCCCATGGTCTCAGAGCATTGACTCTTCTAAGAGTCCTAAGAGTCCTGCTCACACTGATGGGGTGCAGCTGTGGGACCCTATTTTCAGAGATGATGTTCTCCACCCAACTCTCAAAAAGCTGAAAGGGTCTTCAGTAGAGATGGATAGTCGAGCTGGGCTATCAGACGGTCACCTCTGTAGCTGTAGTGTCATTTTTCCTATGGTCCAATGTGTAAATTAAACAAAAAAGTGCACGTTTGTTATGATGCTCAAGATGGGGACCAGGATGTGGACATAATAAAAAATTAGGGAACATGATAGGAGACATTTCTACAATACATATAATCATTCTTATCTATTTAATACGATGACAACAGCTCTCCATACCTGCAGTCCACCACAAGGACCACCCTCTCTAATCCCTGAAAAATGAAATCATCCTCAGTGACGAAGAGAGGGGGCTAAGCGCCCCCCATGGTCTCAGAGCATTGACTCTTCTAAGAGTCCTAAGAGTCCTGCTCACACTGATGGGGTGCAGCTGTGGGACCCTATTTTCAGAGATGATGTCCTCCACCCAACTCTCAAAAAGCTGAAAGGGTCTTCAGTAGAGATGGATAGTCGAGCTGGGCTATCAGACGGTCACCTCTGTAGCTGTAGTGTCATTTTTCCTATGGTCCAATGTGTAAATTAAACAAAAAAGTGCACGTTTGTTATGATGTCCAAGATGGGGACCAGGATGTGGACATAATAAAAAATTAGGGAACATGATAGGAGACATTTCTACAATACATATAATCATTCTTATCTATCTAATACGATGATAACAGCTCTCGATATCTGCAGTCCACCACAAGGACCACCCTCTCTAATCCCTGAAAAATGAAATCATCCTCAGTGATGAAGAGAGGGGGCTAAGTGCCCCCAATGGTCTCAGAGCATTGACTCTTCTAAGAGTCCTAAGAGTCCTGCTCACACTGATGGGGTGCAGCTGTGGGACCCTATTTTCAGAGATGATGTCCTCCACCCAACTCTCAAAAAGCTGAAAGGGTCTTCAGTAGAGATGGATAGTCGAGCTGGGCTATCAGACGGTCACCTCTGTAGCTGTAGTGTCATTTTTCCTATGGTCCAATGTGTAAATTAAACAAAAAAGTGCACGTTTGTTATGATGTCCAAGATGGGGACCAGGATGTGGACATAATAAAAAATTAGGGAACATGATAGGAGACATTTCTACAATACATATAATCATTCTTATCTATCTAATACGATGACAACAGCTCTCCATACCTGCAGTCCACCACAAGGACCACCCTCTCTAATCCCTGAAAAATGAAATCATCCTCAGTGACGAAGAGAGGGGGCTAAGCGCCCCCATGGTCTCAGAGCATTAACTCTTCTAAGAGTCCTAAGAGTCCTGCTCACACTGATGGGGTGCAGCTGTGGGACCCTATTTTCAGAGATGATGTCCTCCACCCAACTCTCAAAAAGCTGAAAGGGTCTTCAGTAGAGATGGATAGTCGAGCTGGGCTATCAGACGGTCACCTCTGTAGCTGTAGTGTCATTTTTCCTATGGTCCAATGTGTAAATTAAACAAAAAAGTGCACGTTTGTTATGATGTCCAAGATGGGGACCAGGATGTGGACATAATAAAAAATTAGGGAACATGATAGGAGACATTTCTACAATACATATAATCATTCTTATCTATCTAATACGATGACAACAGCTCTCCATACCTGCAGTCCACCACAAGGACCAACCTCTCTAATCCCTGAAAAATGAAATCATCCTCAGGGACGAAGAGAGGGGGCTAAGCGCCCCCCATGGTTTTAGAGCATTGACTCTTCTAAGAGTCCTAAGAGTCCTGCTTACACTGATGGGGTGCAGCTGTGGGACCCTATTTTAAGAGATGATGTCCTCCACCCAACTCTCAAAAAGCTGAAAGGGTCTTCAGTAGAGATGGATAGTCGAGCTGGGCTATCAGACGGTCACCTCTGTAGCTGTAGTGTCATTTTTCCTATGGTCCAATGTGTAAATTAAACAAAAAAGTGCACGTTTGTTATGATGTCCAAGATGGGGACCAGGATGTGGACATAATAAAAAATTAGGGAACATGATAGGAGACATTTCTACAATACATATAATCATTCTTATCTATCTAATACGATGACAACAGCTCTCCATACCTGCAGTCCACCACAAGGACCACCCTCTCTAATCCCTGAAAAATGAAATCATCCTCAGTGACGAAGAGAGGGGGCTAAGGGCCCCCATGGTCTCAGAGCATTAACTCTTCTAAGAGTCCTAAGAGTCCTGCTCACACTGATGGGGTGCAGCTGTGGGACCCTATTTTCAGAGATGATGTCCTCCACCCAACTCTCAAAAAGCTGAAAGGGTCTTCAGTAGAGATGGATAGTCGAGCTGGGCTATCAGACGGTCACCTCTGTAGCTGTAGTGTCATTTTTCCTATGGTCCAATGTGTAAATTAAACAAAAAAGTGCACGTTTGTTATGATGTCCAAGATGGGGACCAGGATGTGGACATAATAAAAAATTAGGGAACATGATAGGAGACATTTCTACAATACATATAATCATTCTTATCTATCTAATACGATGACAACAGCTCTCCATACCTGCAGTCCACCACAAGGACCACCCTCTCTAATCCCTGAAAAATGAAATCATCCTCAGGGACGAAGAGAGGGGGCTAAGCGCCCCCCATGGTTTTAGAGCATTGACTCTTCTAAGAGTCCTAAGAGTCCTGCTTACACTGATGGGGTGCAGCTGTGGGACCCTATTTTAAGAGATGATGTCCTCCACCCAACTCTCAAAAAGCTGAAAGGGTCTTCAGTAGAGATGGATAGTCGAGCTGGGCTATCAGACGGTCACCTCTGTAGCTGTAGTGTCATTTTTCCTATGGTCCAATGTGTAAATTAAACAAAAAAGTGCACGTTTGTTATGATGTCCAAGATGGGGACCAGGATGTGGACATAATAAAAAATTAGGGAACATGATAGGAGACATTTCTACAATACATATAATCATTCTTATCTATCTAATACGATGACAACAGCTCTCCATACCTGCAGTCCACCACAAGGACCACTCTCTCTAATCCCTGAAAAATGAAATCATCCTCAGTGATGAAGAGAGGGGGCTAAGCGCCCCCCATGGTCTCAAAACATTGACTCTTCTAAGAGTCCTAAGAGTCCTGCTCACACTGATGGGGTGCAGCTGTGGGACCCTATTTTCAGAGATGATGTCCTCCACCCAACTCTCAAAAAGCTGAAAGGGTCTTCAGTAGAGATGGATAGTCGAGCTGGGCTACCAGACGGTCACCTCTGTAGCTGTAGTGTCATTTTTCCTATGGTCCAATGTGTAAATTAAACAAAAAAGTGCACGTTTGTTATGATTTCCAAGATGGGGACCAGGATGTGGACATAATAAAAAAATAGGGAACATGATAGGAGACATTTCTACAATACATATAATCATTCTTATCTATCTAATACGATGACAACAGCTCTCCATACCTGCAGTCCACCACAAGGACCACCCTCTCTATTCCCTGAAAAGTGAAATCATCCTCAGTGACGAAGAGAGGGGGCTAAGCGCCCCCCATGGTCTCAAAACATTGACTCTTCTAAGAGTCCTAAGAGTCCTGCTCACACTGATGGGGTGCAGCTGTGGGACCCTATTTTCAGAGATGATGTCCTCCACCCAACTCTCAAAAAGCTGAAAGGGTCTTCAGTAGAGATGGATAGTCGAGCTGGGCTATCAGACGGTCACCTCTGTAGCTGTAGTGTCATTTTTCCTATGGTCCAATGTGTAAATTAAACAAAAAAGTGCACGTTTGTTATGATGTCCAAGATGGGGACCAGGATGTGGACATAATAAAAAATTAGGGAACATGATAGGAGACATTTCTACAATACATATAATCATTCTTATCTATCTAATACGATGACAACAGCTCTCCATACCTGCAGTCCACCACAAGGACCACCCTCTCTAATCCCTGAAAAATGAAATCATCCTCAGTGACGAAGAGAGGGGGCTAAGCGCCCCCATGGTCTCAGAGCATTAACTCTTCTAAGAGTCTTAAGAGTCCTGCTCACACTGATGGGGTGCAGCTGTGGGACCCTATTTTCAGAGATGATGTCCTCCACCCAACTCTCAAAAAGCTGAAAGGGTCTTCAGTAGAGATGGATAGTCGAGCTGGGCTATCAGACGGTCACCTCTGTAGCTGTAGTGTCATTTTTCCTATGGTCCAATGTGTAAATTAAACAAAAAAGTGCACGTTTGTTATGATGTCCAAGATGGGGACCAGGATGTGGACATAATAAAAAATTAGGGAACATGATAGGAGACATTTCTACAATACATATAATCATTCTTATCTATCTAATACGATGACAACAGCTCTCCATACCTGCAGTCCACCACAAGGACCACCCTCTCTAATCCCTGAAAAATGAAATCATCCTCAGGGACGAAGAGAGGGGGCTAAGCGCCCCCCATGGTTTTAGAGCATTGACTCTTCTAAGAGTCCTAAGAGTCCTGCTTACACTGATGGGGTGCAGCTGTGGGACCCTATTTTAAGAGATGATGTCCTCCACCCAACTCTCAAAAAGCTGAAAGGGTCTTCAGTAGAGATGGATAGTCGAGCTAAGCTATCAGACGGTCACCTCTGTAGCTGTAGTGTCATTTTTCCTATGGTCCAATGTGTAAATTAAACAAAAAAGTGCACGTTTGTTATGATGTCCAAGATGGGGACCAGGATGTGGACATAATAAAAAATTAGGGAACATGATAGGAGACATTTCTACAATACATATAATCATTCTTATCTATCTAATACGATGACAACAGCTCTCCATACCTGCAGTCCACCACAAGGACCACCCTCTCTAATCCCTGAAAAATGAAATCATCCTCAGTGACGAAGAGAGGGGGCTAAGCGCCCCCATGGTCTCAGAGCATTAACTCTTCTAAGAGTCCTAAGAGTCCTGCTCACACTGATGGGGTGCAGCTGTGGGACCCTATTTTCAGAGATGATGTCCTCCACCCAACTCTCAAAAAGCTGAAAGGGTCTTCAGTAGAGATGGATAGTCGAGCTGGGCTATCAGACGGTCACCTCTGTAGCTGTAGTGTCATTTTTCCTATGGTCCAATGTGTAAATTAAACAAAAAAGTGCACGTTTGTTATGATGTCCAAGATGGGGACCAGGATGTGGACATAATAAAAAATTAGGGAACATGATAGGAGACATTTCTACAATACATATAATCATTCTTATCTATCTAATACGATCACAACAGCTCTCCATACCTGCAGTCCACCACAAGGACCACTCTCTCTAATCCCTGAAAAATGAAATCATCCTCAGTGACGAAGAGAGGGAGCTAAGCGCCCCCCATGGTCTCAAAACATTGACTCTTCTAAGAGTCCTAAGAGTCCTGCTCACACTGATGGGGTGCAGCTGTGGGACCCTATTTTCAGAGATGATGTCCTCCACCCAACTCTCAAAAAGCTGAAAGGGTCTTCAGTAGAGATGGATAGTCGAGCTGGGCTATCAGACGGTCACCTCTGTAGCTGTAGTGTCATTTTTCCTATGGTCCAATGTGTAAATTAAACAAAAAAGTGCACGTTTGTTATGATGTCCAAGATGGGGACCAGGATGTGGACATAATAAAAAATTAGGGAACATGATAGGAGACATTTCTACAATACATATAATCATTCTTATCTATCTAATACGATGACAACAGCTCTCCATACCTGCAGTACACCACAAGGACCACCCTCTCTAATCCCTGAAAAATGAAATCATCCTCAGGGACGAAGAGAGGGGGCTAAGCGCCCCCCATGGTTTTAGAGCATTGACTCTTCTAAGAGTCCTAAGAGTCCTGCTTACACTGATGGGGTGCAGCTGTGGGACCCTATTTTAAGAGATGATGTCCTCCACCCAACTCTCAAAAAGCTGAAAGGGTCTTCAGTAGAGATGGATAGTCGAGCTGGGCTATCAGACGGTCACCTCTGTAGCTGTAGTGTCATTTTTCCTATGGTCCAATGTGTAAATTAAACAAAAAAGTGCACGTTTGTTATGATGTCCAAGATGGGGACCAGGATGTGGACATAATAAAAAATTAGGGAACATGATAGGAGACATTTCTACAATACATATAATCATTCTTATCTATCTAATACGATGATAACAGCTCTCGATATCTGCAGTCCACCACAAGGACCACCCTCTCTAATCCCTGAAAAATGAAATCATCCTCAGTGATGAAGAGAGGGGGCTAAGTGCCCCCAATGGTCTCAGAGCATTGACTCTTCTAAGAGTCCTAAGAGTCCTGCTCACACTGATGGGGTGCAGCTGTGGGACCCTATTTTCAGAGATGATGTCCTCCACCCAACTCTCAAAAAGCTGAAAGGGTCTTCAGTAGAGATGGATAGTCGAGCTGGGCTATCAGACGGTCACCTCTGTAGCTGTAGTGTCATTTTTCCTATGGTCCAATGTGTAAATTAAACAAAAAAGTGCACGTTTGTTATGATGTCCAAGATGGGGACCAGGATGTGGACATAATAAAAAATTAGGGAACATGATAGGAGACATTTCTACAATACATATAATCATTCTTATCTATCTAATACGATGACAACAGCTCTCCATACCTGCAGTCCACCACAAGGACCACCCTCTCTAATCCCTGAAAAATGAAATCATCCTCAGTGACGAAGAGAGGGGGCTAAGCGCCCCCATGGTCTCAGAGCATTAACTCTTCTAAGAGTCCTAAGAGTCCTGCTCACACTGATGGGGTGCAGCTGTGGGACCCTATTTTCAGAGATGATGTCCTCCACCCAACTCTCAAAAAGCTGAAAGGGTCTTCAGTAGAGATGGATAGTCGAGCTGGGCTATCAGACGGTCACCTCTGTAGCTGTAGTGTCATTTTTCCTATGGTCCAATGTGTAAATTAAACAAAAAAGTGCACGTTTGTTATGATGTCCAAGATGGGGACCAGGATGTGGACATAATAAAAAATTAGGGAACATGATAGGAGACATTTCTACAATACATATAATCATTCTTATCTATCTAATACGATGACAACAGCTCTCCATACCTGCAGTCCACCACAAGGACCACCCTCTCTAATCCCTGAAAAATGAAATCATCCTCAGGGACGAAGAGAGGGGGCTAAGCGCCCCCCATGGTTTTAGAGCATTGACTCTTCTAAGAGTCCTAAGAGTCCTGCTTACACTGATGGGGTGCAGCTGTGGGACCCTATTTTAAGAGATGATGTCCTCCACCCAACTCTCAAAAAGCTGAAAGGGTCTTCAGTAGAGATGGATAGTCGAGCTGGGCTATCAGACGGTCACCTCTGTAGCTGTAGTGTCATTTTTCCTATGGTCCAATGTGTAAATTAAACAAAAAAGTGCACGTTTGTTATGATGTCCAAGATGGGGACCAGGATGTGGACATAATAAAAAATTAGGGAACATGATAGGAGACATTTCTACAATACATATAATCATTCTTATCTATCTAATACGATGACAACAGCTCTCCATACCTGCAGTCCACCACAAGGACCACTCTCTCTAATCCCTGAAAAATGAAATCATCCTCAGGGACGAAGAGAGGGGGCTAAGCGCCCCCCATGGTTTTAGAGCATTGACTCTTCTAAGAGTCCTAAGAGTCCTGCTTACACTGATGGGGTGCAGCTGTGGGACCCTAATTTAAGAGATGATGTCCTCCACCCAACTCTCAAAAAGCTGAAAGGGTCTTCAGTAGAGATGGATATTCGAGCTGGGCTATCAGACGGTCACCTCTGTAGCTGTAGTGTCATTTTTCCTATGGTCCAATGTGTAAATTAAACAAAAAAGTGCACGTTTGTTATGATGTCCAAGATGGGGACCAGGATGTGGACATAATAAAAAATTAGGGAACATGATAGGAGACATTTCTACAATACATATAATCATTCTTATCTATCTAATACGATCACAACAGCTCTCCATACCTGCAGTCCACCACAAGGACCACTCTCTCTAATCCCTGAAAAATGAAATCATCCTCAGTGATGAAGAGAGGGGGCTAAGCGCCCCCCATGGTCTCAAAACATTGACTCTTCTAAGAGTCCTAAGAGTCCTGCTCACACTGATGGGGTGCAGCTGTGGGACCCTATTTTCAGAGATGATGTCCTCCACCCAACTCTCAAAAAGCTGAAAGGGTCTTCAGTAGAGATGGATAGTCGAGCTGGGCTACCAGACGGTCACCTCTGTAGCTGTAGTGTCATTTTTCCTATGGTCCAATGTGTAAATTAAACAAAAAAGTGCACGTTTGTTATGATTTCCAAGATGGGGACCAGGATGTGGACATAATAAAAAAATAGGGAACATGATAGGAGACATTTCTACAATACATATAATCATTCTTATCTATCTAATACGATGACAACAGCTCTCCATACCTGCAGTCCACCACAAGGACCACCCTCTCTATTCCCTGAAAAGTGAAATCATCCTCAGTGACGAAGAGAGGGGGCTAAGCGCCCCCCATGGTCTCAAAACATTGACTCTTCTAAGAGTCCTAAGAGTCCTGCTCACACTGATGGGGTGCAGCTGTGGGACCCTATTTTCAGAGATGATGTCCTCCACCCAACTCTCAAAAAGCTGAAAGGGTCTTCAGTAGAGATGGATAGTCGAGCTGGGCTATCAGACGGTCACCTCTGTAGCTGTAGTGTCATTTTTCCTATGGTCCAATGTGTAAATTAAACAAAAAAGTGCACGTTTGTTATGATGTCCAAGATGGGGACCAGGATGTGGACATAATAAAAAATTAGGGAACATGATAGGAGACATTTCTACAATACATATAATCATTCTTATCTATCTAATACGATGACAACAGCTCTCCATACCTGCAGTCCACCACAAGGACCACCCTCTCTAATCCCTGAAAAATGAAATCATCCTCAGTGACGAAGAGAGGGGGCTAAGCGCCCCCATGGTCTCAGAGCATTAACTCTTCTAAGAGTCCTAAGAGTCCTGCTCACACTGATGGGGTGCAGCTGTGGGACCCTATTTTCAGAGATGATGTCCTCCACCCAACTCTCAAAAAGCTGAAAGGGTCTTCAGTAGAGATGGATAGTCGAGCTGGGCTATCAGACGGTCACCTCTGTAGCTGTAGTGTCATTTTTCCTATGGTCCAATGTGTAAATTAAACAAAAAAGTGCACGTTTGTTATGATGTCCAAGATGGGGACCAGGATGTGGACATAATAAAAAATTAGGGAACATGATAGGAGACATTTCTACAATACATATAATCATTCTTATCTATCTAATACGATGACAACAGCTCTCCATACCTGCAGTCCACCACAAGGACCACCCTCTCTAATCCCTGAAAAATGAAATCATCCTCAGGGACGAAGAGAGGGGGCTAAGCGCCCCCCATGGTTTTAGAGCATTGACTCTTCTAAGAGTCCTAAGAGTCCTGCTTACACTGATGGGGTGCAGCTGTGGGACCCTATTTTAAGAGATGATGTCCTCCACCCAACTCTCAAAAAGCTGAAAGGGTCTTCAGTAGAGATGGATAGTCGAGCTGGGCTATCAGACGGTCACCTCTGTAGCTGTAGTGTCATTTTTCCTATGGTCCAATGTGTAAATTAAACAAAAAAGTGCACGTTTGTTATGATGTCCAAGATGGGGACCAGGATGTGGACATAATAAAAAATTAGGGAACATGATAGGAGACATTTCTACAATACATATAATCATTCTTATCTATCTAATACGATGACAACAGCTCTCCATACCTGCAGTCCACCACAAGGACCACCCTACCCTCTCTAATCCCTGAAAAATGAAATCATCCTCAGTGACGAAGAGAGGGGGCTAAGCGCCCCCATGGTCTCAGAGCATTAACTCTTCTAAGAGTCCTAAGAGTCCTGCTCACACTGATGGGGTGCAGCTGTGGGACCCTATTTTCAGAGATGATGTCCTCCACCCAACTCTCAAAAAGCTGAAAGGGTCTTCAGTAGAGATGGATAGTCGAGCTGGGCTATCAGACGGTCACCTCTGTAGCTGTAGTGTCATTTTTCCTATGGTCCAATGTGTAAATTAAACAAAAAAGTGCACGTTTGTTATGATGTCCAAGATGGGGACCAGGATGTGGACATAATAAAAAATTAGGGAACATGATAGGAGACATTTCTACAATACATATAATCATTCTTATCTATCTAATACGATCACAACAGCTCTCCATACCTGCAGTCCACCACAAGGACCACTCTCTCTAATCCCTGAAAAATGAAATCATCCTCAGGGACGAAGAGAGGGGGCTAAGCGCCCCCCATGGTTTTAGAGCATTGACTCTTCTAAGAGTCCTAAGAGTCCTGCTTACACTGATGGGGTGCAGCTGTGGGACCCTATTTTAAGAGATGATGTCCTCCACCCAACTCTCAAAAAGCTGAAAGGGTCTTCAGTAGAGATGGATAGTCGAGCTGGGCTATCAGACGGTCACCTCTGTAGCTGTAGTGTCATTTTTCCTATGGTCCAATGTGTAAATTAAACAAAAAAGTGCACGTTTGTTATGATGTCCAAGATGGGGACCAGGATGTGGACATATTAAAAAATTAGGGAACATGATAGGAGACATTTCTACAATACATATAATCATTCTTATCTATCTAATACGATGACAACAGCTCTCCATACCTGCAGTCCACCACAAGGACCACCCTCTCTAATCCCTGAAAAATGAAATCATCCTCAGTGACGAAGAGAGGGGGCTAAGCGCCCCCATGGTCTCAGAGCATTAACTCTTCTAAGAGTCCTAAGAGTCCTGCTCACACTGATGGGGTGCAGCTGTGGGACCCTATTTTCAGAGATGATGTCCTCCACCCAACTCTCAAAAAGCTGAAAGGGTCTTCAGTAGAGATGGATAGTCGAGCTGGGCTATCAGACGGTCACCTCTGTAGCTGTAGTGTCATTTTTCCTATGGTCCAATGTGTAAATTAAACAAAAAAGTGCACGTTTGTTATGATGTCCAAGATGGGGACCAGGATGTGGACATAATAAAAAATTAGGGAACATGATAGGAGACATTTCTACAATACATATAATCATTCTTATCTATCTAATACGATCACAACAGCTCTCCATACCTGCAGTCCACCACAAGGACCACTCTCTCTAATCCCTGAAAAATGAAATCATCCTCAGTGACGAAGAGAGGGAGCTAAGCGCCCCCCATGGTCTCAAAACATTGACTCTTCTAAGAGTCCTAAGAGTCCTGCTCACACTGATGGGGTGCAGCTGTGGGACCCTATTTTCAGAGATGATGTCCTCCACCCAACTCTCAAAAAGCTGAAAGGGTCTTCAGTAGAGATGGATAGTCGAGCTGGGCTACCAGACGGTCACCTCTGTAGCTGTAGTGTCATTTTTCCTATGGTCCAATGTGTAAATTAAACAAAAAAGTGCACGTTTGTTATGATTTCCAAGATGGGGACCAGGATGTGGACATAATAAAAAAATAGGGAACATGATAGGAGACATTTCTACAATACATATAATCATTCTTATCTATCTAATACGATGACAACAGCTCTCCATACCTGCAGTCCACCACAAGGACCACCCTCTCTATTCCCTGAAAAGTGAAATCATCCTCAGTGACGAAGAGAGGGGGCTAAGCGCCCCCCATGGTCTCAAAACATTGACTCTTCTAAGAGTCCTAAGAGTCCTGCTCACACTGATGGGGTGCAGCTGTGGGACCCTATTTTCAGAGATGATGTTCTCCACCCAACTCTCAAAAAGCTGAAAGGGTCTTCAGTAGAGATGGATAGTCGAGCTGGGCTATCAGACGGTCACCTCTGTAGCTGTAGTGTCATTTTTCCTATGGTCCAATGTGTAAATTAAACAAAAAAGTGCACGTTTGTTATGATGTCCAAGATGGGGACCAGGATGTGGACATAATAAAAAATTAGGGAACATGATAGGAGACATTTCTACAATACATATAATCATTCTTATCTATTTAATACGATGACAACAGCTCTCCATACCTGCAGTCCACCACAAGGACCACCCTCTCTAATCCCTGAAAAATGAAATCATCCTCAGTGACGAAGAGAGGGGGCTAAGCGCCCCCCATGGTCTGAGAGCATTGACTCTTCTAAGAGTCCTAAGAGTCCTGCTCACACTGATGGGGTGCAGCTGTGGGACCCTATTTTCAGAGATGATGTCCTCCACCCAACTCTCAAAAAGCTGAAAGGGTCTTCAGTAGAGATGGATTGTCGAGCTGGGCTATCAGACGGTCACCTCTGTAGCTGTAGTGTCATTTTTCCTATGGTCCAATGTGTAAATTAAACAAAAAAGTGCACGTTTGTTATGATGTCCAAGATGGGGACCAGGATGTGGACATAATAAAAAATTAGGGAACATGATAGGAGACATTTCTACATTACATATAATCATTCTTATCTATCTAATACGATGATAACAGCTCTCCATACCTGCAGTCCACCACAAGGACCACCCTCTCTAATCCCTGAAAAATGAAATCATCCTCAGTGACGAAGAGAGGGGGCTAAGTGCCCCCAATGGTCTCAGAGCATTGACTCTTCTAAGAGTCCTAAGAGTCCTGCTCACACTGATGGGGTGCAGCTGTGGGACCCTATTTTCAGAGATGATGTCCTCCACCCAACTCTCAAAAAGCTGAAAGGGTCTTCAGTAGAGATGGATAGTCGAGCTGGGCTATCAGACGGTCACCTCTGTAGCTGTAGTGTCATTTTTCCTATGGTCCAATGTGTAAATTAAACAAAAAAGTGCACGTTTGTTATGATGTCCAAGATGGGGACCAGGATGTGGACATAATAAAAAATTAGGGAACATGATAGGAGACATTTCTACAATACATATAATCATTCTTATCTATCTAATACGATGACAACAGCTCTCCATACCTGCAGTCCACCACAAGGACCACCCTCTCTAATCCCTGAAAAATGAAATCATCCTCAGTGACGAAGAGAGGGGGCTAAGCGCCCCCATGGTCTCAGAGCATTAACTCTTCTAAGAATCCTAAGAGTCCTGCTCACACTGATGGGGTGCAGCTGTGGGACCCTATTTTCAGAGATGATGTCCTCCACCCAACTCTCAAAAAGCTGAAAGGGTCTTCAGTAGAGATGGATAGTCGAGCTGGGCTATCAGACGGTCACCTCTGTAGCTGTAGTGTCATTTTTCCTATGGTCCAATGTGTAAATTAAACAAAAAAGTGCACGTTTGTTATGATGTCCAAGATGGGGACCAGGATGTGGACATAATAAAAAATTAGGGAACATGATAGGAGACATTTCTACAATACATATAATCATTCTTATCTATCTAATACGATCACAACAGCTCTCCATACCTGCAGTCCACCACAAGGACCACCCTCTCTATTCCCTGAAAGGTGAAATCATCCTCAGTGACGAAGAGAGGGGGCTAAGCGCCCCCCATGGTCTCAAAACATTGACTCTTCTAAGAGTCCTAAGAGTCCTGCTCACACTGATGGGGTGCAGCTGTGGGACCCTATTTTCAGAGATGATGTTCTCCACCCAACTCTCAAAAAGCTGAAAGGGTCTTCAGTAGAGATGGATAGTCGAGCTGGGCTATCAGACGGTCACCTCTGTAGCTGTAGTGTCATTTTTCCTATGGTCCAATGTGTAAATTAAACAAAAAAGTGCACGTTTGTTATGATGTCCAAGATGGGGACCAGGATGTGGACATAATAAAAAATTAGGGAACATGATAGGAGACATTTCTACAATACATATAATCATTCTTATCTATTTAATACGATGACAACAGCTCTCCATACCTGCAGTTCACCACAAGGACCACCCTCTCTAATCCCTGAAAAATGAAATCATCCTCAGTGACGAAGAGAGGGGGCTAAGCGCCCCCCATGGTCTCAGAGCATTGACTCTTCTAAGAGTCCTAAGAGTCCTGCTCACACTGATGGGGTGCAGCTGTGGGACCCTATTTTCAGAGATGATGTCCTCCACCCAACTCTCAAAAAGCTGAAAGGGTCTTCAGTAGAGATGGATTGTCGAGCTGGGCTATCAGACGGTCACCTCTGTAGCTGTAGTGTCATTTTTCCTATGGTCCAATGTGTAAATTAAACAAAAAAGTGCACGTTTGTTATGATGTCCAAGATGGGGACCAGGATGTGGACATAATAAAAAATTAGGGAACATGATAGGAGACATTTCTACAATACATATAATCATTCTTATCTATCTAATACGATGATAACAGCTCTCCATACCTGCAGTCCACCACAAGGACCACCCTCCCTAATCCCTGAAAAATGAAATCATCCTCAGTGACGAAGAGAGGGGGCTAAGTGCCCCCAATGGTCTCAGAGCATTGACTCTTCTAAGAGTCCTAAGAGTCCTGCTCACACTGATGGGGTGCAGCTGTGGGACCCTATTTTCAGAGATGATGTCCTCCACCCAACTCTCAAAAAGCTGAAAGGGTCTTCAGTAGAGATGGATAGTCGAGCTGGGCTATCAGACGGTCACCTCTGTAGCTGTAGTGTCATTTTTCCTATGGTCCAATGTGTAAATTAAACAAAAAAGTGCACGTTTGTTATGATGTCCAAGATGGGGACCAGGATGTGGACATAATAAAAAATTAGGGAACATGATAGGAGACATTTCTACAATACATATAATCATTCTTATCTATCTAATACGATGACAACAGCTCTCCATACCTGCAGTCCACCACAAGGACCACCCTCTCTAATCCCTGAAAAATGAAATCATCCTCAGTGACGAAGAGAGGGGGCTAAGCGCCCCCATGGTCTCAGAGCATTAACTCTTCTAAGAGTCCTAAGAGTCCTGCTCACACTGATGGGGTGCAGCTGTGGGACCCTATTTTCAGAGATGATGTCCTCCACCCAACTCTCAAAAAGCTGAAAGGGTCTTCAGTAGAGATGGATAGTCGAGCTGGGCTACCAGACGGTCACCTCTGTAGCTGTAGTGTCATTTTTCCTATGGTCCAATGTGTAAATTAAACAAAAAAGTGCACGTTTGTTATGATTTCCAAGATGGGGACCAGGATGTGGACATAATAAAAAAATAGGGAACATGATAGGAGACATTTCTACAATACATATAATCATTCTTATCTATCTAATACGATGACAACAGCTCTCCATACCTGCAGTCCACCACAAGGACCACCCTCTCTATTCCCTGAAAAGTGAAATCATCCTCAGTGATGAAGAGAGGGGGCTAAGCGCCCCCCATGGTCTCAAAACATTGACTCTTCTAAGAGTCCTAAGAGTCCTGCTCACACTGATGGGGTGCAGCTGTGGGACCCTATTTTCAGAGATGATGTTCTCCACCCAACTCTCAAAAAGCTCAAAGGGTCTTCAGTAGAGATGGATAGTCGAGCTGGGCTATCAGACGGTCACCTCTGTAGCTGTAGTGTCATTTTTCCTATGGTCCAATGTGTAAATTAAACAAAAAAGTGCACGTTTGTTATGATGTCCAAGATGGGGACCAGGATGTGGACATAATAAAAAATTAGGGAACATGATAGGAGACATTTCTACAATACATATAATCATTCTTATCTATTTAATACGATGACAACAGCTCTCCATACCTGCAGTCCACCACAAGGACCACCCTCTCTAATCCCTGAAAAATGAAATCATCCTCAGTGACGAAGAGAGGGGGCTAAGCGCCCCCCATGGTCTCAGAGCATTGACTCTTCTAAGAGTCCTAAGAGTCCTGCTCACACTGCTGGGGTGCAGCTGTGGGACCCTATTTTCAGAGATGATGTCCTCCACCCAACTCTCAAAAAGCTGAAAGGGTCTTCAGTAGAGATGGATTGTCGAGCTGGGCTATCAGACGGTCACCTCTGTAGCTGTAGTGTCATTTTTCCTATGGTCCAATGTGTAAATTAAACAAAAAAGTGCACGTTTGTTATGATGTCCAAGATGGGGACCAGGATGTGGACATAATAAAAAATTAGGGAACATGATAGGAGACATTTCTACAATACATATAATCATTCTTATCTATCTAATACGATGATAACAGCTCTCCATACCTGCAGTCCACCACAAGGACCACCCTCCCTAATCCCTGAAAAATGAAATCATCCTCAGTGACGAAGAGAGGGGGCTAAGTGCCCCCAATGGTCTCAGAGCATTGACTCTTCTAAGAGTCCTAAGAGACCTGCTCACACTGATGGGGTGCAGCTGTGGGACCCTATTTTCAGAGATGATGTCCTCCACCCAACTCTCAAAAAGCTGAAAGGGTCTTCAGTAGAGATGGATAGTCGAGCTGGGCTATCAGACGGTCACCTCTGTAGCTGTAGTGTCATTTTTCCTATGGTCCAATGTGTAAATTAAACAAAAAAGTGCACGTATGTTATGATGTCCAAGATGGGGACCAGGATGTGGACATAATAAAAAATTAGGGAACATGATAGGAGACATTTCTACAATACATATAATCATTCTTATCTATCTAATACGATGACAACAGCTCTCCATACCTGCAGTCCACCACAAGGACCACCCTCTCTAATCCCTGAAAAATGAAATCATCCTCAGTGACGAAGAGAGGGGGCTAAGCGCCCCCATGGTCTCAGAGCATTAACTCTTCTAAGAGTCCTAAGAGTCCTGCTCACACTGATGGGGTGCAGCTGTGGGACCCTATTTTCAGAGATGATGTCCTCCACCCAACTCTCAAAAAGCTGAAAGGGTCTTCAGTAGAGATGGATAGTCGAGCTGGGCTATCAGACGGTCACCTCTGTAGCTGTAGTGTCATTTTTCCTATGGTCCAATGTGTAAATTAAACAAAAAAGTGCACGTTTGTTATGATGTCCAAGATGGGGACCAGGATGTGGACATAATAAAAAATTAGGGAACATGATAGGAGACATTTCTACAATACATATAATCATTCTTATCTATCTAATACGATGACAACAGCTCTACATACCTGCAGTCCACCACAAGGACCACCCTCTCTAATCCCTGAAAAATGAAATCATCCTCAGTGACGAAGAGAGGGGGCCAAGCGCCCCCCATGGTACCAGAGCATTGACTCTTCTAAGAGTCCTAAGAGTCCTGCTCACACTGATGGGGTGAAGCTGTGGGACCCTATTTTCAGAGATGATGTCCTCCACCCAACTCTCAAAAAGCTGAAAGGGTCTTCAGTAGAGATGGATAGTCGAGCTGGGCTATCAGACGGTCACCTCTGTAGCTGTAGTGTCATTTTTCCTATGGTCCAATGTGTAAATTAAACAAAAAAGTGCACGTTTGTTATGATGTCCAAGATGGGGACCAGGATGTGGACATAATAAAAAATTAGGGAACATGATAGGAGACATTTCTACAATACATATAATCATTCTTATCTATCTAATACGATGATAACAGCTCTCCATACCTGCAGTCCACCACAAGGACCACCCTCTCTAAACCCTGAAAAATGAAATCATCCTCAGTGACGAAGAGAGGGGGCTCAGTGCCCCCAATGGTCTCAGAGCATTGACTCTTCTAAGAGTCTTAAGAGTCCTGCTCACACTGATGGGGTGCAGCTGTGGGACCCTATTTTCAGAGATGATGTCCTCCACCCAACTCTCAAAATGCTTAAAGGGTCTTCAGTAGAGATGGATAGTCGAGCTGGGCTATCAGACGGTCACCTCTGTAGCTGTAGTGTCATTTTTCCTATGGTCCAATGTGTAAATTAAACAAAAAAGTGCACGTTTGTTATGATGTCCAAGATGGGGACCAGGATGTGGACATAATAAAAAATTAGGGAACATGATAGGAGACATTTCTACAATACATATAATCATTCTTATCTATCTAATACGATGACAACAGCTCTCCATACCTGCAGTCCACCACAAGGACCACCCTCTCTAATCCCTGAAAAATGAAATCATCCTCAGTGACGAAGAGAGGGGGCCAAGCGCCCCCCATGGTACCAGAGCATTGACTCTTCTAAGAGTCCTAAGAGTCCTGCTCACACTGATGGGGTGAAGCTGTGGGACCCTATTTTCAGAGATGATGTCCTCCACCCAACTCTCAAAAAGCTGAAAGGGTCTTCAGTAGAGATGGATAGTCGAACTGGGCTATCAGACGGTCACCTCTGTAGCTGTAGTGTCATTTTTCCTATGGTCCAATGTGTAAATTAAACAAAAAAGTGCACGTTTGTTATGATGTTCAAGATGGGGACCAGGATGTGGACATAATAAAAAATTAGGGAACATGATAGGAGACATTTCTACAATACATATAATCATTCTTATCTATCTAATACGATCACAACAGCTCTCCATACCTGCAGTCCACCACAAGGACCACTCTCTCTAATCCCTGAAAAATGAAATCATCCTCAGTGACGAAGAGAGGGGGCTAAGCGCCCCCCATGGTCTCAGAGCATTGACTCTTCTAAGAGTCCTAAGATTCCTGCTCACACTGATGGGGTGCAGCTGTGGGACCCTATTTTCAGAGATGATGTCCTCCACCCAACTCTCAAAAAGCTGAAAGGGTCTTCAGTAGAGATGGATAGTCGAGCTGGGCTATCAGACGGTCACCTCTGTAGCTGTAGTGTCATTTTTCCTATTGTCCAATTTGTAAATTAAACAAAAAAGTGCACGTTTGTTATGATTTCCAAGATGGGAACCAGGATGTGGACATAATAAAAAAATAGGGAACATGATAGGAGACATTTCTAGAATACATATAATCATTCTTATCTATCTAATACGATGACAACAGCTCTCCATACCTGCAGTCCACCACAAGGACCACCCTCTCTATTCCCTGAAAAGTGAAATCATCCTCAGTGACGAGGAGAGGGGGCTAAGCGCCCCCCATGGTCTCAGAGCATTGACTCTTCTAAGAGTCCTAAGAGTCCTGCTCACACTGATGGGGTGCAGCTGTGGGACCCTATTTTCAGAGATGATGTTCTCCACCCAACTCTCAAAAAGCTGAAAGGGTCTTCAGTAGAGATGGATAGTCGAGCTGGGCTATCAGACGGTCACCTCTGTAGCTGTAGTGTCATTTTTCCTATGGTCCAATGTGTAAATTAAACAAAAAAGTGCACGTTTGTTATGATGTCAAAGATGGGGACCAGGATGTGGACATAATAAAAAATTAGGGAACATGATAGGAGACATTTCTACAATACATATAATCATTCTTATCTATTTAATACGATGACAACAGCTCTCCATACCTGCAGTCCACCACAAGGACCACCCTCTCTAATCCCTGAAAAATGAAATCATCCTCAGTGACGAAGAGAGGGGGCTAAGCGCCCCCCATGGTCTCAGAGCATTGACT
This sequence comes from Anomaloglossus baeobatrachus, assembly GCF_048569485.1. NCBI lineage: Eukaryota > Metazoa > Chordata > Amphibia > Anura > Aromobatidae > Anomaloglossus > Anomaloglossus baeobatrachus. The sequence continues at coordinate 27,062 of NW_027444940.1, forward strand.
CTTCTAAGAGTCCTAAGAGTCCTGCTCACACTGATGGGGTGCAGCTGTGGGACCCTATTTTCAGAGATGATGTCCTCCACCCAACTCTCAAAAAGCTGAAAGGGTCTTCAGTAGAGATGGATAGTCGAGCTGGGCTATCAGACGGTCACCTCTGTAGCTGTAGTGTCATTTTTCCTATGGTCCAATGTGTAAATTAAACAAAAAAGTGCACGTTTGTTATGATGTCCAAGATGGGGACCAGGATGTGGACATAATAAAAAATTAGGGAACATGATAGGAGACATTTCTACAATACATATAATCATTCTTATCTATCTAATACGATGACAACAGCTCTCCATACCTGCAGTCCACCACAAGGACCACCCTCTCTAATCCCTGAAAAATGAAATCATCCTCAGTGACGAAGAGAGGGGGCTAAGCGCCCCCCATGGTTTTAGAGCATTGACTCTTCTAAGAGTCCTAAGAGTCCTGCTTACACTGATGGGGTGCAGCTGTGGGACCCTATTTTAAGAGATGATGTCCTCCACCCAACTCTCAAAAAGCTGAAAGGGTCTTCAGTAGAGATGGATAGTCGAGCTGGGCTATCAGACGGTCACCTCTGTAGCTGTAGTGTCATTTTTCCTATGGTCCAATGTGTAAATTAAACAAAAAAGTGCACGTTTGTTATGATGTCCAAGATGGGGACCAGGATGTGGACATAATAAAAAATTAGGGAACATGATAGGAGACATTTCTACAATACATATAATCATTCTTATCTATCTAATACGATGACAACAGCTCTCCATACCTGCAGTCCACCACAAGGACCACCCTCTCTAATCCCTGAAAAATGAAATCATCCTCAGTGACGAAGAGAGGGGGCCAAGCGCCCCCCATGGTACCAGAGCATTGACTCTTCTAAGAGTCCTAAGAGTCCTGCTCACACTGATGGGGTGAAGCTGTGGGACCCTATTTTCAGAGATGATGTCCTCCACCCAACTCTCAAAAAGCTGAAAGGGTCTTCAGTAGAGATGGATAGTCGAGCTGGGCTATCAGACGGTCACCTCTGTAGCTGTAGTGTCATTTTTCCTATGGTCCAATGTGTAAATTAAACAAAAAAGTGCACGTTTGTTATGATGTCCAAGATGGGGACCAGGATGTGGACATAATAAGAAATTAGGGAACATGATAGGAGACATTTCTACAATACATATAATCATTCTTATCTATCTAATACGATGACAACAGCTCTCCATACCTGCAGTCCACCACAAGGACCACCCTCTCTAATCCCTGAAAAATGAAATCATCCTCAGGGACGAAGAGAGGGGGCTAAGCGCCCCCCATGGTTTTAGAGCATTGACTCTTCTAAGAGTCCTAAGAGTCCTGCTTACACTGATGGGGTGCAGCTGTGGGACCCTATTTTCAGAGATGATGTCCTCCACCCAACTCTCAAAAAGCTGAAAGGGTCTTCAGTAGAGATGGATAGTCGAGCTGGGCTATCAGACGGTCACCTCTGTAGCTGTAGTGTCATTTTTCCTATGGTCCAATGTGTAAATTAAACAAAAAAGTGCACGTTTGTTATGATGTTCAAGATGGGGACCAGGATGTGGACATAATAAAAAATTAGGGAACATGATAGGAGACATTTCTACAATACATATAATCATTCTTATCTATCTAATACGATCACAACAGCTCTCCATACCTGCAGTCCACCACAAGGAATACTCTCTCTAATCCCTGAAAAATGAAATCATCCTCAGTGACGAAGAGAGGGGGCTAAGCACCCCCCATGGTCTCAGAGCATTGACTCTTCTAAGAGTCCTAAGATTCCTGCTCACACTGATGGGGTGCAGCTGTGGGACCCTATTTTCAGAGATGATGTCCTCCACCCAACTCTCAAAAAGCTGAAAGGGTCTTCAGTAGAGATGGATAGTCGAGCTGGGCTATCAGACGGTCACCTCTGTAGCTGTAGTGTCATTTTTCCTATGGTCCAATGTGTAAATTAAACAAAAAAGTGCACGTTTGTTATGATGTCCAAGATGGGGACCAGGATGTGGACATAATAAAAAAATAGGGAACATGATAGGAGACATTTCTACAATACATATAATCATTCTTATCTATCTAATACGATGACAACAGCTCTCCATACCTGCAGTCCACCACAAGGACCACCCTCTCTATTCCCTGAAAAGTGAAATCATCCTCAGTGACGAAGAGAGGGGGCTAAGCGCCCCCCATGGTCTCAGAGCATTGACTCTTCTAAGAGTCCTAAGAGTCCTGCTCACAGTGATGGGGTGCAGCTGTGGGACCCTATTTTCAGAGATGATGTTCTCCACCCAACTCTCAAAAAGCTGAAAGGGTCTTCAGTAGAGATGGATAGTCGAGCTGGGCTATCAGACGGTCACCTCTGTAGCTGTAGTGTCATTTTTCCTATGGTCCAATGTGTAAATTAAACAAAAAAGTGCACGTTTGTTATGATGTCCAAGATGGGGACCAGGATGTGGACATAATAAAAAATTAGGGAACATGATAGGAGACATTTCTACAATACATATAATCATTCTTATCTATCTAATACGATGATAACAGCTCTCCATATCTGCAGTCCACCACAAGGACCACCCTCTCTAATCCCTGAAAAATGAAATCATCCTCAGTGATGAAGAGAGGGGGCTAAGTGCCCCCAATGGTCTCAGAGCATTGACTCTTCCAAGAGTCCTAAGAGTCCTGCTCACACTGATGGGGTGCAGCTGTGGGACCCTATTTTCAGAGATGATGTCCTCCACCCAACTCTCAAAAAGCTGAAAGGGTCTTCAGTAGAGATGGATAGTCGAGCTGGGCTATCAGACGGTCACCTCTGTAGCTGTAGTGTCATTTTTCCTATGGTCCAATGTGTAAATTAAACAAAAAAGTGCACGTTTGTTATGATGTCCAAGATGGGGACCAGGATGTGGACATAATAAAAAATTAGGGAACATGATAGGAGACATTTCTACAATACATATAATCATTCTTATCTATCTAATACGATGACAACAGCTCTCCATACCTGCAGTCCACCACAAGGACCACCCTCTCTAATCCCTGAAAAATGAAATCATCCTCAGTGACGAAGAGAGGGGGCTAAGCGCCCCCATGGTCTCAGAGCATTAACTCTTCTAAGAGTCCTAAGAGTCCTGCTCACACTGATGGGGTGCAGCTGTGGGACCCTATTTTCAGAGATGATGTCCTCCACCCAACTCTCAAAAAGCTGAAAGGGTCTTCAGTAGAGATGGATAGTCGAGCTGGGCTATCAGACGGTCACCTCTGTAGCTGTAGTGTCATTTTTCCTATGGTCCAATGTGTAAATTAAACAAAAAAGTGCACGTTTGTTATGATGTCCAAGATGGGGACCAGGATGTGGACATAATAAAAAATTAGGGAACATGATAGGAGACATTTCTACAATACATATAATCATTCTTATCTATCTAATACGATGACAACAGCTCTCCATACCTGCAGTCCACCACAAGGACCACCCTCTCTAATCCCTGAAAAATGAAATCATCCTCAGTGACGAAGAGAGGGGGCCAAGCGCCCCCCATGGTACCAGAGCATTGACTCTTCTAAGAGTCCTAAGAGTCCTGCTCACACTGATGGGGTGAAGCTGTGGGACCCTATTTTCAGAGATGATGTCCTCCACCCAACTCTCAAAAAGCTGAAAGGGTCTTCAGTAGAGATGGATAGTCGAGCTGGGCTATCAGACGGTCACCTCTGTAGCTGTAGTGTCATTTTTCCTATGGTCCAATGTGTAAATTAAACAAAAAAGTGCACGTTTGTTATGATGTCCAAGATGGGGACCAGGATGTGGACATAATAAAAAATTAGGGAACATGATAGGAGACATTTCTACAATACATATAATCATTCTTATCTATCTAATACGATGACAACAGCTCTCCATACCTGCAGTCCACCACAAGGACCACCCTCTCTAATCCCTGAAAAATGAAATCATCCTCAGTGACGAAGAGAGGGGGCCAAGCGCCCCCCATGGTACCAGAGCATTGACTCTTCTAAGAGTCCTTAGAGTCCTGCTCACACTGATGGGGTGAAGCTGTGGGACCCTATTTTCAGAGATGATGTCCTCCACCCAACTCTCAAAAAGCTGAAAGGGTCTTCAGTAGAGATGGATAGTCGAGCTGGGCTATCAGACGGTCACCTCTGTAGCTGTAGTGTCATTTTTCCTATGGTCCAATGTGTAAATTAAACAAAAATGTGCACGTTTGTTATGATGTCCAAGATGGGGACCAGGATGTGGACATAATAAGAAATTAGGGAACATGATAGGAGACATTTCTACAATACATATAATCATTCTTATCTATCTAATACGATGACAACAGCTCTCCATACCTGCAGTCCACCACAAGGACCACCCTCTCTAATCCCTGAAAAATGAAATCATCCTCAGGGACGAAGAGAGGGGGCTAAGCGCCCCCCATGGTTTTAGAGCATTGACTCTTCTAAGAGTCCTAAGAGTCCTGCTTACACTGATGGGGTGCAGCTGTGGGACCCTATTTTCAGAGATGATGTCCTCCACCCAACTCTCAAAAAGCTGAAAGGGTCTTCAGTAGAGATGGATAGTCGAGCTGGGCTATCAGACGGTCACCTCTGTAGCTGTAGTGTCATTTTTCCTATGGTCCAATGTGTAAATTAAACAAAAAAGTGCACGTTTGTTATGATGTCCAAGATGGGGACCAGGATGTGGACATAATAAAAAATTAGGGAACATGATAGGAGACATTTCTACAATACATATAATCATTCTTATCTATCTAATACGATCACAACAGCTCTCCATACCTGCAGTCCACCACAAGGACCACTCTCTCTAATCCCTGAAAAATGAAATCATCCTCAGTGACGAAGAGAGGGGGCTAAGCGCCCCCCATGGTCTCAGAGCATTGACTCTTCTAAGAGTCCTAAGATTCCTGCTTACACTGATGGGGTGCAGCTGTGGGACCCTATTTTCAGAGATGATGTCCTCCACCCAACTCTCAAAAAGCTGAAAGGGTCTTCAGTAGAGATGGATAGTCGAGCTGGGCTATCAGACGGTCACCTCTGTAGCTGTAGTGTCATTTTTCCTATGGTCCAATGTGTAAATTAAACAAAAAAGTGCACGTTTGTTATGATGTCCAAGATGGGGACCAGGATGTGGACATAATAAAAAATTAGGGAACATGATAGGAGACATTTCTACAATACATATAATCATTCTTATCTATCTAATACGATCACAACAGCTCTCCATACCTGCAGTCCACCACAAGGACCACTCTCTCTAATCCCTGAAAAATGAAATCATCCTCAGTGACGAAGAGAGGGGGCTAAGCGCCCCCCATGGTCTCAGAGCATTGACTCTTCTAAGAGTCCTAAGATTCCTGCTCACACTGATGGGGTGCAGCTGTGAGACCCTATTTTCAGAGATGATGTCCTCCACCCAACTCTCAAAAAGCTGAAAGGGTCTTCAGTAGAGATGGATAGTCGAGCTGGGCTATCAGACGGTCACCTCTGTAGCTGTAGTGTCATTTTTCCTATGATCCAATGTGTAAATTAAACAAAAAAGTGCACGTTTGTTATGATGTCCAAGATGGGGACCAGGATGTGGACATAATAAAAAAATAGGGAACATGATAGGAGACATTTCTACAATACATATAATCATTCTTATCTATCTAATACGATGACAACAGCTCTCCATACCTGCAGTCCACCACAAGGACCACCCTCTCTATTCCCTGAAAAGTGAAATCATCCTCAGTGACGAAGAGAGGGGGCTAAGCGCCCCCCATGGTCTCAGAGCATTGACTCTTCTAAGAGTCCTAAGAGTCCTGCTCACACTGATGGGGTGCAGCTGTGGGACCCTATTTTCAGAGATGATGTTCTCCACCCAACTCTCAAATAGCTGAAAGGGTCTTCAGTAGAGATGGATAGTCGAGCTGGGCTATCAGACGGTCACCTCTGTAGCTGTAGTGTCATTTTTCCTATGGTCCAATGTGTAAATTAAACAAAAAAGTGCACGTTTGTTATGATGTCCAAGATGGGGACCAGGATGTGGACATAATAAAAAATTAGGGAACATGATAGGAGACATTTCTACAATACATATAATCATTCTTATCTATTTAATACGATGACAACAGCTCTCCATACCTGCAGTCCACCACAAGGACCACCCTCTCTAATCCCTGAAAAATGAAATCATCCTCAGTGACGAAGAGAGGGGGCTAAGCGCCCCCCATGGTCTCAGAGCATTGACTCTTCTAAGAGTCCTAAGAGTCCTGCTCACACTGATGGGGTGCAGCTGTGGGACCCTATTTTCAGAGATGATGTCCTCCACCCAACTCTCAAAAAGCTGAAAGGGTCTTCAGTAGAGATGGATAGTCGAGCTGGGCTATCAGACGGTCACCTCTGTAGCTGTAGTGTCATTTTTCCTATGGTCCAATGTGTAAATTAAACAAAAAAGTGCACGTTTGGGGACCAGGATGTGGACATAATAAAAAATTAGGGAACATGATAGGAGACATTTCTACAATACATATAATCATTCTTATCTATCTAATACGATGACAACAGCTCTCCATACCGTATTTCATGGTCAATCCAGGTTTGTCAGTGATGGCACTGACATAATGTATGGCGTCTTTTTCGGGCGTTATCCTTTGCCTTTTCATTGTGAAAATCCAGTTGCCTATATCAAAGCAAATTCTACTACTTGTAAAGTATGCAGAAAATGAAATGTAGAACATATAACATCAACTGCTTAGGAACGCATCATAGGTTAGTACTTAAAAGGATATTGTCATGTTCTAGTCATAATGCAAGCTGGACATTTTTCATGTTACCCTGTAATCGCCGGCCTGTTCTAATGCTCACAAGCAAAGATATATGCTCAGCTGCTAAGGCTTCCCTCTGCCTTCTGAATGAAAATTGAATATGTCTGGCTCACTGTGTATATAGCAGGTGCTCAGAAAAAATAAGAGTCAATTCAAAAGAAATAGCTCTGGTACACTATAGTGATTAATAACGTAAGAAAAGAACTCTTGGAATGCTGAAAATTCTTTATTTGTGCAAAAGGATAATTCATCCAACGTTTCGACCTTGTTTTTAGGTCTTTATCAAGGATAAAGTTATCTAAGATCATAAAGGGTTACAAAACCATATAAACACGTAATTAGTACATAGTACAACATAACAGTACAATATATTGCTACTTGAGAGTACAATGGGTCAAATGACCATGAGGCACATACAAAAAATTTTTCCAAAGCCATAGTGAAAACATTTGTACTGAGGAAAGAAAATTTCCACATGACCTATCTGGAGAAACATTCTGGATCAAACAACCAAAAATAGTCAAGCAGGTAAATACACACCTATATGGATAACAGGATGATATGTGTTCAATTGTATAGCGTCATTGCCATTAAGGTACAAATGGAAAACTTGCAATCCTATATAGTGAAGGAAATGAACACATATCATATCAAAGAACACAGGAACATGGGTGTGAGAAAAACCTCAATGTTTATACTTTGTTCTTTATAATGGTGTGAACATGTATATGTCTCAGTACCTTATGCACTTGAGAATTCTAGTGAGTAGATGATGAAAGCCTATTCCAGAACTGGAATCGGTAAATAATTGTAGGTGGAATCTAAATGAAAAGATGGTACAAGTGTTATCATGACACGTGGGCTATAACACAATGGACCGTGTGACAAAGAAGAAAGGAGAGAAAGAAGAGGAAGAAAATGGAACTACCTGTAACATTACGTGATAGTCACTGGTAAGTATCACTTGACAATTCAGGTGAAAAAGGATTCCTTTATTAAAGGGTTCTCAGTCGCCTCAGGATCATGAAATACTAGGGTAAATGATATGAGAATGGGTAAGAAGCACCACTAAAGGAAATATGAAATGCAGGACATATATCTATAAACCCCTGAACTACATGATAGAAATAAAAAGAAGAAAAAAGAAAAAAAAGAAGAAAGAAGAACACATAGAATGCGGAAAGAGAATGGGTACAACTACCTGAGTTACTGCAGGGAGGCCCCTGGTTGGTATTGTGAGGGTTAGTGGAATTCCTTCACTGAAGGGTTCTCAGTTGCCTCAGGTTCGTGAAAAATGCTATAGACAAATAATGCCCGGAGAAAAGGGGTTCATATACAGCGAATAATGGTAATACAAGGTACATGTGTCACATGTTATAGTATATATATATATATTGTACTAAGCTCTACACCAGAAATAGAAAGTAGTCCCTCTGCCTTCTGTCTAGGTGCCCTGAGTTATGTCCTGTAAACTGTCACAGCGACCCAGACACACATGTGTAGTAGGGGAATATCCCTGCTGAGATGCCAGTGCTAGAGCACTCGTTTGCTGTGGAGTTGAACGCTATGTGAGCAGTTCTTACCTTCAATGAGCAGAAGTCTCTTTTTTCAGATTTCAATATCTCTGTGGGTATCTGGCAGAAATATGGAATACTCTTTACTGCTAAGACCCTGTACACCACTCCCACTAAAGGGGGCTTTACACGCTGCGACATCGCTAATGCGGAGTCGTTGGGGTCACGGAATTTGTGACGCACATCCGGCCGCATTAGCGATGTTGCTGCGTGTGACACCGATGAGCGATTTTGCATCGTTGCAAAAACGTGCAAAATCGCTCATCGGTGACATGGGTCTCCATTCTCGATTATCGTTACTGCAGCAGTAACGATGTAGTTCGTCGCTCCTGCGGCAGCACACATCACTCCGTGTGACACCGCAGAAACGAGGAACCTCTCCTTACCTGCCTCCCAGCCGCTATGAGGAAGGAAGGAGGTGGGCGGGATGTTTCGGCCACTCATCTCCGCCCCTCCGCTGCTATTGGGCGGTCGCTCAGTGACGTCGCTGTGACGCCGCACGGACCGCCCCCTTAGAAAGGAGGCGGTTCGCCGGTCACAGCGACGTCGCCGGGCAGGTAAGTATGTGTGACGGGTCTGGTCGGTGTTGTGCGGCATGGGCAGCGATTTACCCGTGTCGCGCAACAGATGGGGGCGGGTACCCACACTAGCGATATCGGGACCGATATCGCAGTGTGTAAAGTAGCCTTTAGTCACATGACCAAGACTGTATCTGTGTCCCTACAACACACTTGAGACAAATGTGTGTGTGAGCCTGCATTGTGGGGTATATATAATATATTATAGAGCTGGGAAGGATCATTCTAAGCAGTGAGCTGTTCCAGTATTTGTAGGAAAATACCCAGTAGAAGCATCAAACACAGCACCAATACCTCCCATCAGTATCCCACCACAGTGCCATGTAACCCATGCCCTACACTCCCATCTACACCAATACTATACAGGCACAAACTAGTATATCTGACTAAAAGCCCCCAAAATATGAAGAACGGCCTATAGTTGAGTGTGGATATAAAATCTATGTGAGCAGAGCTAGAATAGAAATCACTGATCGCATTGAAGTCATTCTGACCATAAATCACCATGATATCAAGGTGAGGAGTTGTGTGTTACTGCTGGGAGGAAAGGGTTAACAGTGGAATATTAAGGTGCATTTCTGTGTGCAGTGTTACTAGTCAATGTAACAATTCAGTATGAGCTGCTCTTGGTGCCGGGGGAGGGAGATGCTCTCCTGAGCAAGATAGATGGGGAATGAACATAATATCTATATAGTGTAAGGCAGGGGGTCTCAAACTCGGCTGGGTGTATGGGCCGCACAGAGGAAAAAAATAATTTGGGGGGCTGCATTCTTTGCAAGACAAAGTGACATTTTTATTGGTACCATATATGTATATATTTTTTTCACACACCTTTGGATGACTGATTTTCAACATTTTTCACTTGTTTATTATAACAAATGTGCACATTCTTTGGTTAAATCTAAAAAAAATAAATGTGATGTTAAAAAAAAGTCATGCCTTATTTTGTTTTTTTTTACATTTTATCCCTTTCTTTTAACTAATAGTGTTACAATTATGACGCTAGCGTTTTGTGAAGGGAATGCTTTGCCTACTTCCGTGACTATGGCCTTCCGGAACTGCTGCATTTTGGCTGACCTCTCCGCCTCGGGAATAAGAGACATAAAGTTCTCCTTGTAGCGTGGGTCTAACAGTGTTACCAACCAGTAATGATTGTCGGCCAAGATGTTCTTAACGCGAGGGTCACGAGACAGGCAGCTTACCATAAAGTCATCCATGTGCGCCAGACTCTTAACAGCCATCACTTCAGTATCCAGACCAACACGATGACTGAACATGCTGTCCTCCTCCTTCTCCTCCTCCTCCTCATCTACCCTGTCCTCTGGCCAGCCACGCTGAACTGAGCATATGACTGGTATGCATGTCATATCCTCAATTTGGCCGGAGAGTTGCTCCATGTCTTCATCTTCCTCCTCGTCATAGTCCTCCACTGCACGTTGTGATGAGACGAGGCTGGGCTATGTGTTATCACCCACACCCACTACTGTTTCTTGCTCCAACTCATCGTGTTCCGCCTGCAATGCATCATGTTTGGTTTTGAGCAGAGACCGTTTTAGAAAGCAGAGAAGCGGTATGGTGACGCTAATAATGGCGTCATCGCCGCTCACCATCTTGGTGGAGTCCTCAAAGTTTTGGAGGATGGTACATAGGTCGGACATCCATCTCCACTCCTCAGGTGTTATGTGTGGAGTTTGACCCATTTCCCGACGGCTTAGGTGATGCAGGTACTCAACAACTGCCCTCTTCTGCTCACATATCCTGATCAACATGTGCAGAGTTGAATTCCAACGCGTGGGGACATCACACACCAGTCTGTGAGCCGGAAGATGCAAATGACGCTGAAAGCCGGCAAGGCCGGCTGAAGCAGTAGGTGACTTTCGAAAATGTGCAGACAGGCGGCGAACTTTTACCAGCAGATGAGACAGCTCTGGGTATGACTTTAGAAACCGCTGAACCACGAGGTTGAGCACATGGGCCATGCATGGAACATGTGTCAGCTGGCCTCGCCTCAAAGCCGCCACTAGGTTCCGGCCATTGTCACACACAACCTTTCCTGGCTTTAGGTTCAGAGGTGTGAGCCAGTGATCTGCATGCTGTTTTAGAGCTGTCCACACCTCTTCTGCATTGTGGGATTTGTCACTTATGCAGATTAGCTGCAGCACAGCCTGTTGCCGCTTCGCCGAGGCAGTGCTGCAGTGCTTCCAGCTTGGGACTGGTGTGGAGGGTAAAGTGGATGAGGATGCGCAGGAGGAGGAGGAGGCTGAAGAGCATGACATTCCGGAGCTGTAGAGTGTGGGTGAAACCCTGACTGAGGTAGGGCCTGCAAACCTTGGTGTGGGAAGGACTTGTTCCGTTCCTCGCTCAAACTGGGTCCCAGCTGGGCTGGGCTGGGTAGGGCGTTGTGGGGGGTTTGTCTATCTCCGTTTGAGGTGAGTTTGTTTAAGTTAGCCTTTTCTTTGGCGTTTTTTGGAGCCCTGCGGGTTGGGGAGTTGGTATCGCCCAGTAAGGCATTCCCCGGGGGCTTGGATTGGGGTGACATTATGTCAGTGGAAAACGGAGTTGAATTTTGGATTAGGAAATCGAAAACTGATCAGAGAGGTGTGGGTAGACTAGTCCGTTTGGGGATGGTTGTGGCATCTGATATGTGCCCGTTCAAGTGTCTCGGGAATTTTCAACAGATCCGTCCGAAGGTGGATGGCCCCTTATTATGTCACTAGGATGGGACCTTTTTATCGAGATACCAATTTGTGAGTGTTTTTAGGGCATGTTTGAAGTCGTTGGGGTTAGATCCGAAGTCTTTCGGATTGGGGCAGCGACGGAGGCCTCTATATGCGGCCTACCGGAGGAGACAGTTAAGCAGATTGGTAGGTGGAAGTCGCAGCGCTTTAAGTCGTATGTACGTCCCCAGGTGGTTGTTGGCAATTGAGGGGAAAAGGGGGGGGGTATTAGGGTAGCAATGGGGGGGGGGGGGAGTGTGTGTTTTTTGTCAATTTGGTTTGGTGAGGCAATAAAATGGTGTCGTCTGTACATTTTGTATTGCAGAAGCACCCCCCCTTCCTTCCCTGGTCTGGATCCTTGGCCACTCTTATGTGTATTGGGGAGCCCGACGAGCGGACGCGAGATGGAACGGGAGACAGCTAGGTTTTGAGAAGGACCTGGCTCTCGTGCGATGGCTCGGTGTTCGGGGGTTAGGGTGGAACAGGGTGTTGCAGGAGGTGCATAGATACGCCCGGTTGGACAGACCTCCTGACATCTTAGTGTTGCATGCCGGGGGGAATGATTTGGGTGGGCGTCCTTTTCGAATCTTGATAAAGGACATCAAACATGATTTGTTACGGTTATGGGTGTCGTTTCCAGGTCTAACGATAGTCTGGTCGGAGATAGTAGCGAGAAAGAGTTGGCAGAAAGCGCGGTCAGTTGACAGGTTGAACAAGGCGCGGGCGAAGGTTAATGGGGCGATCTCGAAGTTTGTTAGTCGGAACGGGGGTATAGCAATACGGCATGTTGAGTTGGAAAGGACGGAAGAGGAATTTTGGTTGGCTGACGGGGTACACCTTAATGCGGTGGGAACTGACTTATGGGCTCTTGGCTTGCAGGGAGGTATTGAGAGGGCCCTTTGGTTGCGGGGGGTCTCAGGCACTTGAAGGGTTTCAAGGTGCCTTCGTTGTGGTGTTGTTTATTGGTGGGTCCTTGAAGTTGGTTTAAAATTGGTTCGGGGATTCATCCGGGTATGGATCCCCTCATTGGCAGAATTGATGGTCCCCTGGTGATTTTGGGGGGGAACCCCGACGGGGTATGTCGGGGCCCCTGGGGGTGTGGTTGGGGTTGACGGAGGATTAACCCTTACCATTTGGTGCTCCTGAGCCAGTGTGGGTAACGGCTGGGAGCAAGTTGAGGTTTTTTATTGCTCGGTTATGGGAATCACCAGGGTTTTGGTAGCTTCAAGGACCTTACCACATTGCAAATTTTATTGGTTATGTATTCTTGTTAATAAAATGGCTGCTATGGCCAAAATTATCCAAAGATAAATTTGTGTCTGTGTAATTACTTTTAAATAAGAAATGGGAATGGAGGTGTGGGGTATGAAAGGAAGACCGGAGTCAACAATTCCAGGGTCAAGCATGTTTATTTGCGTAAGCTTCGTTCCAGGGTAGAAAGGGTAAGAGTGCCTTTCAGAATTCGAAGTGGTCGGACTGTACGGACCACCAAGAACTGCAGGAGAGCTTGAACATCTTCCCATGGATTTGCGACATCCTCCCTCATCAGTTACGTAGGTAAGCAGGTTCTCAGCATTGCAGCCCATTTGTTGTCTTAAGTTAGTTAAGCGGGGTTAACTAACCTGTCAGTTCAGCCTCAGGTCTAAAGCAGAGGCCTGGACTCCACTCCTTACTCCTCACTCCACAACTCTCCTTAAAAACAACTGACTCCTTTTTCCTGCCCCGGGGTCTCCAGACCCCTAGGTGGGCGTTTCCTTCCGTCTGGTCCTGCCCACTGGTGTGCCTGTCTTTCCCTGGGGGAGGTGACTAGGATTTTCTGGTTGGCTTTGTGTGACTTAGGTGAGGGAAGTTGTTATGCGGGGGCCTATGTGTGACTACCTGCAGTGTCAGGGCGTCACATATGTATGTGTGTATGTCTGCTAAAGGAATCCGCACCGTCATATTTACAAACACAAAATTTTGCAGACACCTCATGTGACTCAGGGAACGTCGTAGACTATGTTTTAACAGGAATATTTAACCCCGCGCTTTACAGTTACTCTCCAAAAAACCTGCCTCCATTAAACTGAATGGAGGTGGGAGCTGCAAGTTATTAATAGCAGCTGTGATTGGTTGCTATAAGAACAAAGGACATTCATAGTATAAGAAGCTTATGTGTGAGATAATATGATGTCAGTGGGGAGACAGATAGAGAGAGACAGACACAGACTGAGAGACAAACAGACAGAGACAGATAGGCATAGACAGACAGGGAAAGAGACAGAGACAAACAGACAGAGGCAGACAGGGAAAGAGACAGACAGAGATAGACAGGGAAAAAAGGCAGACAGACAGAGACAGAGAAAGAGACAGAGGCAGATAGGGAAACAGACAGAGACAAACATACAGAGACAGGCAGGAGAAAAGGCAGACCGACAGGGAAAGAGACAGACAGGGGAAGAGACAGACAGAGAGAGACAGACAGATAGAGACAGACAAAGAAATACAGAGATAGACAGGGAAAGAGACAAACGGGGAATGAGTCAGACAGAGAGAGACAAAGAGAGACAGGCAGAGAGAGACAGGGAAAGAGACAGACAGGGGAAGAGAAAGACAGAGACAGACAAAGAAATACAGAGACAGACAGGGGAAGAGACAGACAGGGGAAGAGACAGACAGGGGAAGAGACAGACAGACAGGGAAAGAGACAGACCTGGAAAAGAGACAGACCTGGAAAAGAGACAGGCCTGGAAAAGAGACAGACAGACATAGAAACAGACAGCCACAAAGAGAGAGAGAGACAGACAGACACAGAGAGACAGACAGAGATAGAGAGACAGACAGACATGGATAGAGATAGAGACACACAGAGACAGACAGATGACAGAGACTGGGAGAGAGACAGACAGAAGCATAAATCCCTAACTAAAACTTAACATTTAATGATAGTTTTAAAAGGTAAAAAAACACAAATCATGTAAATAGAATGACTCTCTTCTGTGCATAGAGTCAACATTTTGTGTTTGTAAATATGACGGTGCGGATTCCTTTAGCAGACATACACACATACATATGTGACGCCCTGACACTGCAGGTAGTCACACATAGGCCCCCGCATAACAACTTCCCTCACCTAAGTCACACAAAGCCAACCAGAAAACCCTAGTCACCTCCCCCAGGGAAAGACAGGCACACCAGTGGGCAGGACCAGACGGAAGGAACCGCCCACCTAGGGGTCTGGAGACCCCGGGGCAGGAAAAAGGAGTCAGTTGTTTTTAAGGAGAGTTGTGGAGTGAGGAGTAAGGAGTGGAGTCCAGGCCTCTGCTTTAGACCTGAGGCTGAACTGACAGGTTAGTTAACCCCGCTTAACTAACTTAAGATAACAAATGGGCTGCAATGCTGAGAACCTGCTTACCTACGTAACTGATGAGGGAGGATGTCGCAAATCCATGGGAAGATGTTCAAGCTCTCCTGCAGTTCTTGGTGGCCCGTACAGTCCGACCACTTCGAATTCTGAAAGGCACTCTTACCCTTTCTACCCTGGAACGAAGCTTAGGCAAATAAACATGCTTGACCCTGGAATTGTTGACTCCGGTCTTCCTTTCATACCCCACACCTCCATTCCCATTTCTTATTTAAAAGTAATTACACAGACACAAATTTATCTTTGGATAATTTTGGCCATAGCAGCCATTTTATTAACAAGAATACATAACCAATAAAATTTGCAATGTGGTAAGGTCCTTGAAGCTACCAAAACCCTGGTGATTCCCATAACCGAGCAATAAAAAACCTCAACTTGCTCCCAGCCGTTACCCACACTGGCTCAGGAGCACCAAATGGTAAGGGTTAATCCTCCGTCAACCCCAACCACACCCCCAGGGGCCCCGACATACCCCGTCGGGGTTCCCCCCCAAAATCACCAGGGGACCATCAATTCTGCCAATGAGGGGATCCATACCCGGATGAATCCCCGAACCAATTTTAAACCAACTTCAAGGACCCACCAATAAACAACACCACAACGAAGGCACCTTGAAACCCTTCAAGTGCCTGAGACCCCCCGCAACCAAAGGGCCCTCTCAATACCTCCCTGCAAGCCAAGAGCCCATAAGTCAGTTCCCACCGCATTAAGGTGTACCACGTCAGCCAACCAAAATTCCTCTTCTGTCCTTTCCAACTCAACATGCCGTATTGCTATACCCCCGTTCCGACTAACAAACTTCGAGATCGCCCTATTAACCTTCGCCCGCGCCTTGTTCAACCTGTCAACTGACCGCGCTTTCTGCCAACTCTTTCTCGCTACTATCTCCGACCAGACTATCGTTAGACCTGGAAACGACACCCATAACCGTAACAAATCATGTTTGATGTCCTTTATCAAGATTCGAAAAGGACGCCCACCCAAATCATTCCCCCCGGCATGCAACACTAACATGTCAGGAGGTCTGTCCAACCGGGCGTATCTATGCACCTCCTGCAACACCCTGTTCCACCCTAACCCCCGAACACCGAGCCATCGCACGAGAGCCAGGTCCTTCTCAAAACCTAGCTGTCTCCCGTTCCATCTCGCGTCCGCTCGTCGGGCTCCCCAATACACATAAGAGTGGCCAAGGATCCAGACCAGGGAAGGAAGAGGGGGTGCTTCTGCAATACAAAATGTACAGACGACACCATTTTATTGCCTCACCAAACCAAATTGACAAAAAACACACACTCTCACCCCCCCCATTGCTACCCTAATACCCCCCCTTTTCCCCTCAATTGCCAACAACCACCTGGGGACGTACATACGACTTAAAGCGCTGCGACTTCCACCTACCAATCTGCTTAACTGTCTCCTCCGGTAGGCCGCATATAGAGGCCTCCGTCGCTGCCCCAATCCGAAAGACTTCGGATCTAACCCCAACGACTTCAAACATGCCCTAAAAACACTCACAAATTGGTATCTCGATAAAAAGGACCCATCCTCGTGACATAATAAGGGGCCATCCACCTTCGGACGGATCTGTTGAAAATTCCCGAGACACTTGAACGGGCACATATCAGATGCCACAACCATCCCCAAACGGACTAGTCTACCCACACCTCTCTGATCAGTTTTCGATTTCCTAATCCAAAATTCAACTCCGTTTTCCACTGACATAATGTCACCCCAATCCAAGCCCCCGGGGAACGCCTTACTGGGCGATACCAACTCCCCAACCCGCAGGGCTCCAAAAAACGCCAAAGAAAGGCTAACTTAAACAAACTCACCTCAAACGGAGATAGACAAACCCCCCACAACGCCCTACCCAGCCGGGTAGGGACCCAGCCCAGCCCAGCTGGGACCCAGTTTGAGCGAGGAACGGAACAAGTCCTTCCCACACCAAGGTTTGCAGGCCCTACCTCAGTCAGGGTTTCACCCACACTCTACAGCTCCGGAATGTCATGCTCTTCAGCCTCCTCCTCCTCCTGCGCATCCTCATCCACTTTACCCTCCACACCAGTCCCAAGCTGGAAGCACTGCAGCACTGCCTCGGCGAAGCGGCAACAGACTGTGCTGCAGCTAATCTGCATAGGTGACAAACCCCACAATGCAGAAGAGGTGTGGACAGCTCTAAAACAGCATGCAGATCACTGGCTCACACCTCTGAACCTAAAGCCAGGAAAGGTTGTGTGTGACAATGGCCGGAACCTGGTGGCGGCTTTGAGGCGAGGCCAGCTGACACATGTTCCATGCATGGCCCATGTGCTCAACCTCGTGGTTCAGCGGTTTCTAAAGTCATACCCAGAGCTGTCTGATCTGCTGGTAAAAGTTCGCTGCCTGTCTGCACATTTTCGAAAGTCACCTACTGCTTCAGCCGGCCTTGCCGGCTTTCAGCGTCGTTTGCATCTTCCGGCTCACAGACTGGTGTGTGATGTCCCCACGCGTTGGAATTCAACTCTGCACATGTTGATCAGGATATGTGAGCAGAAGAGGGCAGTTGTTGAGTACCTGCATCACCTAAGCCGTCGGGAAATGGGTCAAACTCCACACATAACACCTGAGGAGTGGAGATGGATGTCCGACCTATGTACCATCCTCCAAAACTTTGAGGACTCCACCAAGATGGTGAGCGGCGATGACGCCATTATTAGCGTCACCATACCGCTTCTCTGCCTTCTAAAACGGTCTCTGCTCAAAACCAAACATGATGCATTGCAGGCGGAACACGATGAGTTGGAGCAAGAAACAGTAGTGGGTGTGGGTGATAACACACAGTCCAGCCTCGTCTCATCACAACGTGCAGTGGAGGACTATGACGAGGAGGAGGATAAAGACATGGAGCAACTCTCCGGCCAAATTGAGGATATGACATGCATACCAATCATATGCTCAGTTCAGCGTGGCTGGCCAGAGGACAGGGTAGATGATGAGGAGGAGGAGGAGGAGGAGGATGAGGAGGAGGAGGAGGAGGAGGAGGAGGAGAAGGAGGAGGACAGCATGTTCAGTCATCGTGTTGGTCTGGATACTGAAGTGATGGCTGTTAAGAGTCTGGCGCACATGGATGACTTTATGGTAAGCTGCCTGTCTCGTGACCCTCGCGTTAAGAACATCTTGGCCGACAATCATTACTGGTTGGTAACACTGTTAGACCCACGCTACAAGGAGAACTTTATGTCTCTTATTCCCGAGGCGGAGAGGTCAGCCAAAATGCAGCAGTTCCGGAAGGCCATAGTCACGGAAGTAGGCAAAGCATTCCCTTCACAAAACGCTAGCGTCATAATTGTAACACTATTAGTTAAAAGAAAGGGATAAAATGTAAAAAAAAACAAAATAAGGCATGACTTTTTTTTAACATCAAATTTTTTTTTTTTAGATTTAACCAAAGAATGTGCACATTTGTTATAATAAACAAGTGAAAAATGTTGAAAATCAGTCATCCAAAGGTGTGTGAAAAAAATATATATATATGGTACCAATAAAAATGTCACTTTGTCCTGCAAAGAATGCAGCCCCCCAAATTATTTTTTTCCTCTGTGCGGCCCATACACCCAGCCGAGTTTGAGACCCCCTGCCTTACACTATATAGATATCATGTTCATTCCCCATCTATCTTGCTCAGGAGAGCATCTCCCTCCCCCGGCACCAAGAGCAGCTCATATTGAATTGTTACATTGACTAGTAACACTGCACACAGAAATGCACCTTAATATTCCACTGTTAACCCTTTCCTCCCAGCAGTAACACACAACTCCTCACCTTGATATCATGGTGATTTATGGTCAGAATGACTTCAATGCGATCAGTGATTTCTATTCTAGCTCTGCTCACATAGATTTTATATCCACACTCAACTATAGGCCGTTCTTCATATTTTGGGGGCTTTTAGTCAGATATACTAGTTTGTGCCTGTATAGTATTGGTGTAGATGGGAGTGTAGGGCATGGGTTACATGGCACTGTGGTGGGATACTGATGGGAGGTATTGGTGCTGTGTTTGATGCTTCTACTGGATTTGGAGCATGGAGACGATTATCTCGGGATTGCAAGATAACCAAACAAAACTTTTAGTGGATTTCTACTTATTTTATTAAATATCATCTCCACCAAACAGGACAAGCTTGCATCTGTTATAGTTTTGGAGAAAAATGTGTTCATTTCATGTATGCGCGAAATGCCTTAAAAATGGCTTTAAAATGGATTTGGAGCATGGAGACGATTATCTCGGGATTGCAAGATAACCAAACAAAACTTTTAGTGGATTTCTACTTATTTTATTAAATATCATCTCCACCAAACAGGACAAGCTTGCACTTTTTTGTTTAATTTACACATTGGACCATAGGAAAAATGACACTACAGCTACAGAGGTGACCGTCTGATAGCCCAGCTCGACTATCCATCTCTACTGAAGACCCTTTCAGCCTTTTGAGAGTTGGGTGGAGGACATCATCTCTGAAAATAGGGTCCCACAGCTGCACCCCATCAGTGTGAGCAGGACTCTTAGGACTCTTAGAAGAGTCAATGCTCTGAGACCATGGGGGGCGCTTAGCCCCCTCTCTTCGTCACTGAGGATGATTTCATTTTTCAGGGATTAGAGAGGGTGGTCCTTGTGGTGGACTGCAGGTATGGAGAGCTGTTGTCATCGTATTAAATAGATAAGAATGATTATATGTATTGTAGAAATGTCTCCTATCATGTTCCCTAATTTTTTATTATGTCCACATCCTGGTCCCCATCTTGGACATCATAACAAACGTGCACTTTTTTGTTTAATTTACACATTGGACCATAGGAAAAATGACACTACAGCTACAGAGGTGACCGTCTGATAGCCCAGCTCGACTATCCATCTCTACTGAAGACCCTTTCAGCTTTTTGAGAGTTGGGTGGAGAACATCATCTCTGAAAATAAGGTCCCACAGCTGCACCCCATCAGTGTGAGCAGGACTCTTAGGACTCTTAGAAGAGTCAATGCTCTGAGACCATGGGGGGCGCTTAGCCCCCTCTCTTCGTCACTGAGGATGATTTCACTTTTCAGGGAATAGAGAGGGTGGTCCTTGTGGTGGACTGCAGGTATGGAGAGCTGTTGTCATCGTATTAGATAGATAAGAATGATTATATGTATTGTAGAAATGTCTCCTATCATGTTCCCTATTTTTTTATTATGTCCACATCCTGGTCCCCATCTTGGAAATCATAACAAACGTGCACTTTTTTGTTTAATTTACACATTGGACCATAGGAAAAATGACACTACAGCTACAGAGGTGACCGTCTGATAGCCCAGCTCGACTATCCATCTCTACTGAAGACCCTTTCAGCTTTTTGAGAGTTGGGTGGAGGACATCATCTCTGAAAATAGGGTCCCACAGCTGCACCCCATCAGTGTGAGCAGGAATCTTAGGACTCTTAGAAGAGTCAATGCTCTGAGACCATGGGGGGCGCTTAGCCCCCTCTCTTCGTCACTGAGGATGATTTCATTTTTCAGGGATTAGAGAGAGTGGTCCTTGTGGTGGACTGCAGGTATGGAGAGCTGTTGTGATCGTATTAGATAGATAAGAATGATTATATGTATTGTAGAAATGTCTCCTATCATGTTCCCTAATTTTTTATTATGTCCACATCCTGGTCCCCATCTTGAACATCATAACAAACGTGCACTTTTTTGTTTAATTTACACATTGGACCATAGGAAAAATGACACTACAGCTACAGAGGTGACCGTCTGATAGCCCAGCTCGACTATCCATCTCTACTGAAGACCCTTTCAGCTTTTTGAGAGTTGGGTGGAGGACATCATCTCTGAAAATAGGGTCCCACAGCTGCACCCCATCAGTGTGAGCAGGACTCTTAGGACTCTTAGAAGAGTCAATGCTCTGAGACCATTGGGGGCACTTAGCCCCCTCTCTTCATCACTGAGGATGATTTCATTTTTCAGGGATTAGAGAGGGTGGTCCTTGTGGTGGACTGCAGATATGGAGAGCTGTTATCATCATATTAGATAGATAAGAATGATTATATGTATTGTAGAAATGTCTCCTATCATGTTCCCTAATTTTTTATTATGTCCACATCCTGGTCCCCATCTTGGACATCATAACAAACGTGCACTTTTTTGTTTAATTTACACATTGGACCATAGGAAAAATGACACTACAGCTACAGAGGTGACCGTCTGATAGCCCAGCTCGACTATCCATCTCTACTGAAGACCCTTTCAGCTTTTTGAGAGTTGGGTGGAGGACATCATCTCTGAAAATAGGGTCCCACAGCTGCAACCCATCAGTGTAAGCAGGACTCTTAGGACTCTTAGAAGAGTTAATGCTCTGAGACCATGGGGGCGCTTAGCCCCCTCTCTTCGTCACTGAGGATGATTTCATTTTTCAGGGATTAGAGAGGGTGGTCCTTGTGGTGGACTGCAGGTATGGAGAGCTGTTGTCATCGTATTAGATAGATAAGAATGATTATATGTATTGTAGAAATGTCTCCTATCATGTTCCCTAATTTTTTATTATGTCCACATCCTGGTCCCCATCTTGGACATCATAACAAACGTGCACTTTTTTGTTTAATTTACACATTGGACCATAGGAAAAATGACACTACAGCTACAGAGGTGACCGTCTGATAGCCCAGCTCGACTATCCATCTCTACTGAAGACCCTTTCAGCTTTTTGAGAGTTGGGTGGAGGACATCATCTCTGAAAATAGGGTCCCACAGCTGCACCCCATCAGTGTGAGCAGGACTCTTAGGACTCTTAGAAGAGTCAATGCTCTGAGACCATGGGGGGCGCTTAGCCCCCACTCTTCGTCACTGAGGATGATTTCATTTTTCAGGGATTAGAGAGGGTGGTCCTTGTGGTGGACTGCAGGTATGGAGAGCTGTTGTCATCGTATTAAATAGATAAGAATGATTATATGTATTGTAGAAATGTCTCCTATCATGTTCCCTAATTTTTTATTATGTCCACATCCTGGTCCCCATCTTGGACATCATAACAAACGTGCACTTTTTTGTTTAATTTACACATTGGACCATAGGAAAAATGACACTACAGCTACAGAGGTGACCGTCTGATAGCCCAGCTCGACTATCCATCTCTACTGAAGACCCTTTCAGCTTTTTGAGAGTTGGGTGGAGGACATCATCTCTGAAAATAGGGTCCCACAGCTTCACCCCATCAGTGTGAGCAGGACTCTTAGGACTCTTAGAAGAGTCAATGCTCTGGTACCATGGGGGGCGCTTGGCCCCCTCTCTTCGTCACTGAGGATGATTTCATTTTTCAGGGATTAGAGAGGGTGGTCCTTGTGGTGGACTGCAGGTATGGAGAGCTGTTGTCATCGTATTAGATAGATAAGAATGATTATATGTATTGTAGAAATGTCTCCTATCATGTTCCCTAATTTTTTATTATGTCCACATCCTGGTCCCCATCTTGGACATCATAACAAACGTGCACTTTTTTGTTTAATTTACACATTGGACCATAGGAAAAATGACACTACAGCTACAGAGGTGACCGTCTGATAGCCCAGCTCGACTATCCATCTCTACTGAAGACCCTTTCAGCTTTTTGAGAGTTGGGTGGAGGACATCATCTCTGAAAATAGGGTCCCACAGCTGCACCCCATCAGTGTGAGCAGGACTCTTAGGACTCTTAGAAGAGTTAATGCTCTGAGACCATGGGGGCGCTTAGCCCCCTCTCTTCGTCACTGAGGATGATTTCATTTTTCAGGGATTAGAGAGGGTGGTCCTTGTGGTGGACTGCAGGTATGGAGAGCTGTTGTCATCGTATTAGATAGATAAGAATGATTATATGTATTGTAGAAATGTCTCCTATCATGTTCCCTAATTTTTTATTATGTCCACATCCTGGTCCCCATCTTGGACATCATAACAAACGTGCACTTTTTTGTTTAATTTACACATTGGACCATAGGAAAAATGACACTACAGCTACAGAGGTGACCGTCTGATAGCCCAGCTCGACTATCCATCTCTACTGAAGACCCTTTCAGCTTTTTGAGAGTCGGGTGGAGGACATCATCTCTGAAAATAGGGTCCCACAGCTTCACCCCATCAGTGTGAGCAGGACTCTTAGGACTCTTAGAAGAGTCAATGCTCTGGTACCATGGGGGGCGCTTGGCCCCCTCTCTTCGTCACTGAGGATGATTTCATTTTTCACGGATTAGAGAGGGTGGTCCTTGTGGTGGACTGCAGGTATGGAGAGCTGTTGTCATCGTATTAGATAGATAAGAATGATTATATGTATTGTAGAAATGTCTCCTATCATGTTCCCTAATTTTTTATTATGTCCACATCCTGGTCCCCATCTTGGACATCATAACAAACGTGCACTTTTTTGTTTAATTTACACATTGGACCATAGGAAAAATGACACTACAGCTACAGAGGTGACCGTCTGATAGCCTAGCTCGACTATCCATCTCTACTGAAGACCCTTTCAGCTTTTTGAGAGTTGGGTGGAGGACATCATCTCTGAAAATAGGGTCCCACAGCTGCACCCCATCAGTGTGAGCAGGACTCTTAGGACTCTTAGAAGAGTTAATGCTCTGAGACCATGGGGGGCGCTTAGCCCCCTCTCTTCGTCACTGAGGATGATTTCATTTTTCAGGGATTAGAGAGGGTGGTCCTTGTGGTGGACTGCAGGTATGGAGAGCTGTTGTCATCGTATTAGATAGATAAGAATGATTATATGTATTGTAGAAATGTCTCCTATCATGTTCCCTAATTTTTTATTATGTCCACATCCTGGTCCCCATCTTGGACATCATAACAAACGTGCACTTTTTTGTTTAATTTACACATTGGACCATAGGAAAAATGACACTACAGCTACAGAGGTGACCGTCTGATAGCCCAGCTCGACTATCCATCTCTACTGAAGACCCTTTCAGCTTTTTGAGAGTTGGGTGGAGGACATCATCTCTGAAAATAGGGTCCCACAGCTGCACCCCATCAGTGTGAGCAGGACTCTTAGGACTCTTAGAAGAGTCAATGCTCTGAGACCATTGGGGGCACTTAGCCCCCTCTCTTCGTCACTGAGGATGATTTCATTTTTCAGGGATTAGAGAGGGTGGTCCTTGTGGTGGACTGCAGGTATGGAGAGCTGTTGTCATCGTATTAGATAGATAAGAATGATTATATGTATTGTAGAAATGTCTCCTATCATGTTCCCTAATTTCTTATTATGTCCACATCCTGGTCCCCATCTTGGACATCATAACAAACGTGCACTTTTTTGTTTAATTTACACATTGGACCATAGGAAAAATGACACTACAGCTACATAGGTGACCGTCTGATAGCCCAGCTCGACTATCCATCTCTACTGAAGACCCTTTCAGCTTTTTGAGAGTCGGGTGGAGGACATCATCTCTGAAAATAGGGTCCCAGAGCTTCACCCCATCAGTGTGAGCAGGACTCTTAGGACTCTTAGAAGAGTCAATGCTCTGGTACCATGGGGGGCGCTTGGCCCCCTCTCTTCGTCACTGAGGATGATTTCATTTTTCAGGGATTAGAGAGGGTGGTCCTTGTGGTGGACTGCAGGTATGGAGAGCTGTTGTCATCGTATTAGATAGATAAGAATGATTATATGTATTGTAGAAATGTCTCCTATCATGTTCCCTAATTTTTTATTATGTCCACATCCTGGTCCCCATCTTGGACATCATAACAAACGTGCACTTTTTTGTTTAATTTACACATTGGACCATAGGAAAAATGACACTACAGCTACAGAGGTGACCGTCTGATAGCCCAGCTCGACTATCCATCTCTACTGAAGACCCTTTCAGCTTTTTGAGAGTTGGGTGGAGGACATCATCTCTGAAAATAGGGTCCCACAGCTGCACCCCATCAGTGTGAGCAGGACTCTTAGGACTCTTAGAAGAGTTAATGCTCTGAGACCATGGGGGCGCTTAGCCCCCTCTCTTCGTCACTGAGGATGATTTCATTTTTCAGGGATTAGAGAGGGTGGTCCTTGTGGTGGACTGCAGGTATGGAGAGCTGTTGTCATCGTATTAGATAGATAGAAAGGAGGCGGTTCGCCGGTCACAGCGACGTCGCCGGGCAGGTAAGTATGTGTGACGGGTCTGGTCGGTGTTGTGCGGCATGGGCAGCGATTTACCCGTGTCGCGCAACAGATGGGGGCGGGTACCCACACTAGCGATATCGGGACCGATATCGCAGTGTGTAAAGTAGCCTTTAGTCACATGACCAAGACTGTATCTGTGTCCCTACAACACACTTGAGACAAATGTGTGTGTGAGCCTGCATTGTGGGGTATATATAATATATTATAGAGCTGGGAAGGATCATTCTAAGCAGTGAGCTGTTCCAGTATTTGTAGGAAAATACCCAGTAGAAGCATCAAACACAGCACCAATACCTCCCATCAGTATCCCACCACAGTGCCATGTAACCCATGCCCTACACTCCCATCTACACCAATACTATACAGGCACAAACTAGTATATCTGACTAAAAGCCCCCAAAATATGAAGAACGGCCTATAGTTGAGTGTGGATATAAAATCTATGTGAGCAGAGCTAGAATAGAAATCACTGATCGCATTGAAGTCATTCTGACCATAAATCACCATGATATCAAGGTGAGGAGTTGTGTGTTACTGCTGGGAGGAAAGGGTTAACAGTGGAATATTAAGGTGCATTTCTGTGTGCACTGTTACTGTGGCGCCCCTGACCTGGTCAGGCACCACTGAGTACTGCACCCATGCTGGGGACAGTACAATACAGGTAATCCGGAAGGCTGACCGGGGTGTGGAACACAGGCGCATAGTGATCAGGTCTCACACATGTACCTATGAGAGGACCCCTGGGGATCCCAGGAGGGGGCGAAGCATGAGCACGGCCTCCATCTCCTCTCAAGGGGTGTGGTAAGAGAGTCTGGTTACTAAGTGGCGTAGGCAAGAACAGGAGAGGAGGGGCAGTGAGTCGGTTAGGGCAGAACTCCATAGGGCTCAGTGAGGAGCAGACCTGTGGGGCTTGTGCTGTCTAACAGCGCCCGCGCAGTGGCTATTGACGGGGGAGAACGGTCAACTAGGAGTGCTACCCGAAATCCATCTTCAGCTAAAGAGAGGGCACGGAGTGGGAAGTAAGGAGACTGCTAGAGAGTACCAGGCCCAAACGGGCGGCAGATCCCGGAGCGGAGATAGATCCATCTTTCTTTTGCTAAACCTGCCGGTGTGGGGCCCTCAAAGCCCACACCACAACAACTAAAAGCCGCAGCCACGTAGCCACAGTTAGGGCCCATAGGTCACAGGAGGCAAGCAGCTGGAGTGGCCTGGTCCAGGCGACAAGCACACGGCAAACGAAGGGGAGAGAGGCTGCAGCATCTTCCCTGGGTGACCCCCATAGGGACTAAAAGTCGGGGTTACCCCAAACCAACAAGGGCTAAGGAAGGCGAGTTAGTAGTCACCCTCACAAGTCAGCCTGAAGGACACCTGGTTCCCACCTGGTTCATCCCAGCTATGCCCGGGTCACTCACCCTGCCATCAACTGTGAGTAAAAACCCTGAAAGACATCCTGCTTGTGTGGAGTCATTCTGCGCCTTGTAGTTCTACACAACTACACAGGGCCCTGGGGCTTGCCTCACTCTCAGGAGGCCACTACATCCGACTGCACCCACCATCAGCCCCAGGCAGCCCTTAACCTGCAGTGGCGGTCCCCACTGACCGCAAATCTGAGAGTGGCGTCACGACTACAGAGAAGATCTCCTACCTGTGATCCAGATCCAGCAGCGTGGAGTCCCTGAAGGTAATGCAGCTGCACAACACCTGTGGGGCTTCACATCTGGCGTCACGAACAGGATAAGGACTAGACCTGTTCAGACAGGTGACCATGTGCCTGGGCGGTCCGCTTGAAAAATTGGAAGCGCCGCCATATTGCCACCATGAAAAGCGCGCTGAAAAACAACAGCAGCCCGCGCTGGAAGAAGTTACCGCCCACGAAGAGGTGTGGCTACCCAGAGATCCCCTGCAGAGTTCGGACCTCGCTGGTGAAGAAAGCGGAAGCGTCCAGAGACGGCGGAGCAGAAGAGAACCCAGCAGTGTGCTAGAGAAAATGGAGTCCAGACGCGGATACCCAGAGCCAGGCTCTGCTGCCTGGTGGTGCCGGGAGCTCGCTATCTTCTGCGACCAGCTGGAGGCTAGGATTGTACGACAGCTCAGTGAGGGACGCACGGAGCTCCTGGAGATGGCTGCGGCGGTGCGGACCTACGAGGAGGGAGTCGCGCGACGCCTGCCAGACCGAGCGGCGACGACTCAGACCCCGATGCTGCCACAGATGGGTGAGTCCAGAGATGCCCCGGCCAGCGCAAGTGCTCCGACCCCTGCAGCTACGCCCGCGGTCCCAGAAGAGGCGCCCGGCGCGGCGACGCCGAGCGAGGCCGCAGCCACGCTAGATGCGGCCCGCCAAATCCAGGCCGCCGCAGCGATGCCCCGCCTAGCCCGCAAAGGCCCGACTGCCACGGCGATACTCATCCGTGCCGCAGGTGTGACGCTGACCCAGGCTGCCACCCTGCTGAGCCCAGTCCGCCAAGATCCCACCGCAGCCGCGACGCTCGTCCGCGCCGCCAGTGAGATGCTGAACCAGGCCGCAGCCACGCCAGGTGCGGCCCGCCAAGCCCCGATCACCGCAGCGACGCCCAGCTCCACCTGCACGGATCCCAGCGAGGCTGCAACGCCGATCCAGGCCGCCGCCATGCCAGGCGCGGCCCGCCAAGACCAGGCCGCCGCCATGCCAGGCGCGGCCCGCCAAGACCAGGCCGCCGCCATGCCAGGCGCGGTCCGCCAAGAAAAGACAGACGTACCCTCATTTACCCCGGCCTGTAGGGCCAGAGCAGACACCGCTCCCCAGGCTAAGGAGCTCCCTGCTAGGAAATCCACGCTGGGGGAGGACCCCGCATACTGGCAGCTGAAGGCTGACCTGGAGGCCAAGTTCCCACAGGAGATGGTGGACCAGTACATGCTCCCTCCGCACACTCCTAAGGCAATCCCGGCAGCAACCACGCCGAAGAGTCCACCGCCTGGGCCAGCTGAGGAACACTCATCCCCAGCGCTGCCACAAGCAGAGTGCAGCGAAGAACTAAGGGGGAGAGGAGGGCAAGAAGCTAAGGAGCTGACTCAGGAGCCACCAGCAGTGGATCCATGCCCAGAGCCGGAGATGCTACCATATTCCCGCTGGGATGAAGAAGACCTGACCCCATCGGCTGAGGAAGATTTGTCCAGCAACCTTACCTGGGGGCCTGCAGGCAGCGAAGTAACAGCAACCAAGCAAGATCCAGCCCGTAAGACACGGCGTCGTAATAGAACAACACTGTCCCCTGCATCGCCATTCCCAGAGCAGAGAGAAGTTACGGCCAGAGATCTACAAGAGAAAAAGTTCCTGAGAAGAGCCAAGGCACAGGCTAGAGGACCCCTTTGTAGAGGAGTTGTGGAGGACTTTAATTTGAAAAGCGGATACGGCTTTATTGTGGCACGAGGCATGAAAGAAGGAATTTTCGTTAATAGAAGGGATGTGAGAGCCCACTTGCCCAGAGGACACCCTGGAAGGAATTTGAAAATTGGAGACTCAGTACAGTTCACTATGCATCAAGGAGAAAGAGGATGGTATGCACTGGATGTTGCACCATGTCCTAAAGATAAAGAAACAGATGCAGAAAAGGACACAGATGAAGATCAAGAAAGAAAAGACAAGGAACCTACAGATGAGACTACCTCCGACGACGACAAAGAGCAAGAAAGCAGCAGGTGCCGCAGCCCTACCGGCCAAAGCCCTGGTATGGAGGAGTAGAGGAATCCACATAAAGCACAGAAGTTACAAGTTTTGAAAAGTTTGTTTTGCAACGTTCTCAAGTTTAAGCATGTGCCCACAAAAACTATTGTGAGAAAACCATAAACCTTAAGGCTATGAACTGGCTATAGCCACAAACTCTCGCAGTGTAAATAGTTACACCAGAGGCACCACCACCAGAGCCAGCCTGTTTAGGGGCTTGGCTCGTCTGCGACCAGGAGGAGTCCGTCCGTATATAGGGCCTTGGCTCGCCTGCGACCAGAGAGCATGCCTGTTTATGGGGCCTGGCTCTCCACCACAAAGAGGGTACCTGGTCAGCACCAACTGTGGAGGCCGCCTCTACATCCTGCCAGAAGAGGCTGAAGGCGCGGATCCACCGGGCCAGGTATACCCTGAAACCACCAGCCCATGAAAGCCGCCTCTACATCCTGCCAGAAGTGGCTGAAGGCGCGGCCAACGGGAGAGGCAGATTGGAGGAAAGGTCTGGGGAAGTGGATGGCCCAGACCTGGTTACCAAAAGAAACCGGTGACCTGCCTCCTGAAAGGGTTTTGGGTGGGTTAACGGACTTGTGGGTGGAGGGTGGTGATGTATGATACCTGGTGATCTTAAAATGTTTTACCATGTTTTAATGTTTTATGCATTTAAAATGTTGTCTTGCAGCCCGAGGACGTGCTGGTGATAACTAAGGGGGAATGTGGCGCCCCTGACCTGGTCAGGCACCACTGAGTACTGCACCCATGCTGGGGACAGTACAATACAGGTAATCCGGAAGGCTGACCGGGGTGTGGAACACAGGCGCATAGTGATCAGGTCTCACACATGTACCTATGAGAGGACCCCTGGGGATCCCAGGAGGGGGCGAAGCATGAGCACGGCCTCCATCTCCTCTCAAGGGGTGTGGTAAGAGAGTCTGGTTACTAAGTGGCGTAGGCAAGAACAGGAGAGGAGGGGCAGTGAGTCGGTTAGGGCAGAACTCCATAGGGCTCAGTGAGGAGCAGACCTGTGGGGCTTGTGCTGTCTAACAGCGCCCGCGCAGTGGCTATTGACGGGGGAGAACGGTCAACTAGGAGTGCTACCCGAAATCCATCTTCAGCTAAAGAGAGGGCACGGAGTGGGAAGTAAGGAGACTGCTAGAGAGTACCAGGCCCAAACGGGCGGCAGATCCCGGAGCGGAGATAGATCCATCTTTCTTTTGCTAAACCTGCCGGTGTGGGGCCCTCAAAGCCCACACCACAACAACTAAAAGCCGCAGCCACGTAGCCACAGTTAGGGCCCATAGGTCACAGGAGGCAAGCAGCTGGAGTGGCCTGGTCCAGGCGACAAGCACACGGCAAACGAAGGGGAGAGAGGCTGCAGCATCTTCCCTGGGTGACCCCCATAGGGACTAAAAGTCGGGGTTACCCCAAACCAACAAGGGCTAAGGAAGGCGAGTTAGTAGTCACCCTCACAAGTCAGCCTGAAGGACACCTGGTTCCCACCTGGTTCATCCCAGCTATGCCCGGGTCACTCACCCTGCCATCAACTGTGAGTAAAAACCCTGAAAGACATCCTGCTTGTGTGGAGTCATTCTGCGCCTTGTAGTTCTACACAACTACACAGGGCCCTGGGGCTTGCCTCACTCTCAGGAGGCCACTACATCCGACTGCACCCACCATCAGCCCCAGGCAGCCCTTAACCTGCAGTGGCGGTCCCCACTGACCGCAAATCTGAGAGTGGCGTCACGACTACAGAGAAGATCTCCTACCTGTGATCCAGATCCAGCAGCGTGGAGTCCCTGAAGGTAATGCAGCTGCACAACACCTGTGGGGCTTCACATTACTAGTCAATGTAACAATTCAGTATGAGCTGCTCTTGGTGCCGGGGGAGGGAGATGCTCTCCTGAGCAAGATAGATGGGGAATGAACATAATATCTATATAGTGTAAGGCAGGGGGTCTCAAACTCGGCTGGGTGTATGGGCCGCACAGAGGAAAAAAATAATTTGGGGGGCTGCATTCTTTGCAAGACAAAGTGACATTTTTATTGGTACCATATATGTATATATTTTTTTCACACACCTTTGGATGACTGATTTTCAACATTTTTCACTTGTTTATTATAACAAATGTGCACATTCTTTGGTTAAATCTAAAAAAAATAAATGTGATGTTAAAAAAAAGTCATGCCTTATTTTGTTTTTTTTTACATTTTATCCCTTTCTTTTAACTAATAGTGTTACAATTATGACGCTAGCGTTTTGTGAAGGGAATGCTTTGCCTATTTCCGTGACTATGGCCTTCCGGAACTGCTGCATTTTGGCTGACCTCTCCGCCTCGGGAATAAGAGACATAAAGTTCTCCTTGTAGCGTGGGTCTAACAGTGTTACCAACCAGTAATGATTGTCGGCCAAGATGTTCTTAACGCGAGGGTCACGAGACAGGCAGCTTACCATAAAGTCATCCATGTGCGCCAGACTCTTAACAGCCATCACTTCAGTATCCAGACCAACACGATGACTGAACATGCTGTCCTCCTCCTTCTCCTCCTCCTCCTCATCTACCCTGTCCTCTGGCCAGCCACGCTGAACTGAGCATATGACTGGTATGCATGTCATATCCTCAATTTGGCCGGAGAGTTGCTCCATGTCTTCATCTTCCTCCTCGTCATAGTCCTCCACTGCACGTTGTGATGAGACGAGGCTGGGCTATGTGTTATCACCCACACCCACTACTGTTTCTTGCTCCAACTCATCGTGTTCCGCCTGCAATGCATCATGTTTGGTTTTGAGCAGAGACCGTTTTAGAAGGCAGAGAAGCGGTATGGTGACGCTAATAATGGCGTCATCGCCGCTCACCATCTTGGTGGAGTCCTCAAAGTTTTGGAGGATGGTACATAGGTCGGACATCCATCTCCACTCCTCAGGTGTTATGTGTGGAGTTTGACCCATTTCCCGACGGCTTAGGTGATGCAGGTACTCAACAACTGCCCTCTTCTGCTCACATATCCTGATCAACATGTGCAGAGTTGAATTCCAACGCGTGGGGACATCACACACCAGTCTGTGAGCCGGAAGATGCAAATGACGCTGAAAGCCGGCAAGGCCGGCTGAAGCAGTAGGTGACTTTCGAAAATGTGCAGACAGGCGGCGAACTTTTACCAGCAGATGAGACAGCTCTGGGTATGACTTTAGAAACCGCTGAACCACGAGGTTGAGCACATGGGCCATGCATGGAACATGTGTCAGCTGGCCTCGCCTCAAAGCCGCCACTAGGTTCCGGCCATTGTCACACACAACCTTTCCTGGCTTTAGGTTCAGAGGTGTGAGCCAGTGATCTGCATGCTGTTTTAGAGCTGTCCACACCTCTTCTGCATTGTGGGATTTGTCACTTATGCAGATTAGCTGCAGCACAGCCTGTTGCCGCTTCGCCGAGGCAGTGCTGCAGTGCTTCCAGCTTGGGACTGGTGTGGAGGGTAAAGTGGATGAGGATGCGCAGGAGGAGGAGGAGGCTGAAGAGCATGACATTCCGGAGCTGTAGAGTGTGGGTGAAACCCTGACTGAGGTAGGGCCTGCAAACCTTGGTGTGGGAAGGACTTGTTCCGTTCCTCGCTCAAACTGGGTCCCAGCTGGGCTGGGCTGGGTAGGGCGTTGTGGGGGGTTTGTCTATCTCCGTTTGAGGTGAGTTTGTTTAAGTTAGCCTTTTCTTTGGCGTTTTTTGGAGCCCTGCGGGTTGGGGAGTTGGTATCGCCCAGTAAGGCGTTCCCCGGGGGCTTGGATTGGGGTGACATTGTCAGTGGAAAACGGAGTTGAATTTTGGATTAGGAAATCGAAAACTGATCAGAGAGGTGTGGGTAGACTAGTCCGTTTGGGGATGGTTGTGGCATCTGATATGTGCCCGTTCAAGTGTCTCGGGAATTTTCAACAGATCCGTCCGAAGGTGGATGGCCCCTTATTATGTCACGAGGATGGGTCCTTTTTATCGAGATACCAATTTGTGAGTGTTTTTAGGGCATGTTTGAAGTCGTTGGGGTTAGATCCGAAGTCTTTCGGATTGGGGCAGCGACGGAGGCCTCTATGTGCGGCCTACCGGAGGAGACAGTTAAGCAGATTGGTAGGTGGAAGTCGCAGCGCTTTAAGTCGTATGTACGTCCCCAGGTGGTTGTTGGCAATTGAGGGGAAAAGGGGGGGGTATTAGGGTAGCAATGGGGGGGGGAAGAGTGTGTGTTTTTTGTCAATTTGGTTTGGTGAGGCAATAAAATGGTGTCGTCTGTACATTTTGTATTGCAGAAGCACCCCCCCTTCCTTCCCTGGTCTGGATCCTTGGCCACTCTTATGTGTATTGGGGAGCCCGACGAGCGGACGCGAGATGGAGCGGGAGACAGCTAGGTTTTGAGAAGGACCTGGCTCTCGTGCGATGGCTCGGTGTTCGGGGGTTAGGGTGGAACAGGGTGTTGCAGGAGGTGCATAGATACGCCCGGTTGGACAGACCTCCTGACATCTTAGTGTTGCATGCCGGGGGGAATGATTTGGGTGGGCGTCCTTTTCGAATCTTGATAAAGGACATCAAACATGATTTGTTACGGTTATGGGTGTCGTTTCCAGGTCTAACGATAGTCTGGTCGGAGATAGTAGCGAGAAAGAGTTGGCAGAAAGCGCGGTCAGTTGACAGGTTGAACAAGGCGCGGGCGAAGGTTAATAGGGCGATCTCGAAGTTTGTTAGTCGGAACGGGGGTATAGCAATACGGCATGTTGAGTTGGAAAGGACGGAAGAGGAATTTTGGTTGGCTGACGGGGTACACCTTAATGCGGTGGGAACTGACTTATGGGCTCTTGGCTTGCAGGGAGGTATTGAGAGGGCCCTTTGGTTGCGGGGGGTCTCAGGCACTTGAAGGGTTTCAAGGTGCCTTCGTTGTGGTGTTGTTTATTGGTGGGTCCTTGAAGTTGGTTTAAAATTGGTTCGGGGATTCATCCGGGTATGGATCCCCTCATTGGCAGAATTGATGGTCCCCTGGTGATTTTGGGGGGGAACCCCGACGGGGTATGTCGGGGCCCCTGGGGGTGTGGTTGGGGTTGACGGAGGATTAACCCTTACCATTTGGTGCTCCTGAGCCAGTGTGGGTAACGGCTGGGAGCAAGTTGAGGTTTTTTATTGCTCGGTTATGGGAATCACCAGGGTTTTGGTAGCTTCAAGGACCTTACCACATTGCAAATTTTATTGGTTATGTATTCTTGTTAATAAAATGGCTGCTATGGCCAAAATTATCCAAAGATAAATTTGTGTCTGTGTAATTACTTTTAAATAAGAAATGGGAATGGAGGTGTGGGGTATGAAAGGAAGACCGGAGTCAACAATTCCAGGGTCAAGCATGTTTATTTGCGTAAGCTTCGTTCCAGGGTAGAAAGGGTAAGAGTGCCTTTCAGAATTCGAAGTGGTCGGACTGTACGGACCACCAAGAACTGCAGGAAAGCTTGAACATCTTCCCATGGATTTGCGACATCCTCCCTCATCAGTTACGTAGGTAAGCAGGTTCTCAGCATTGCAGCCCATTTGTTGTCTTAAGTTAGTTAAGCGGGGTTAACTAACCTGTCAGTTCAGCCTCAGGTCTAAAGCAGAGGCCTGGACTCCACTCCTTACTCCTCACTCCACAACTCTCCTTAAAAACAACTGACTCCTTTTTCCTGCCCCGGGGTCTCCAGACCCCTAGGTGGGCGTTTCCTTCCGTCTGGTCCTGCCCACTGGTGTGCCTGTCTTTCCCTGGGGGAGGTGACTAGGATTTTCTGGTTGGCTTTGTGTGACTTAGGTGAGGGAAGTTGTTATGCGGGGGCCTATGTGTGACTACCTGCAGTGTCAGGGCGTCACATATGTATGTGTGTATGTCTGCTAAAGGAATCCGCACCGTCATATTTACAAACACAAAATTTTGCAGACACCTCATGTGACTCAGGGAACGTCGTAGACTATGTTTTAACAGGAATATTTAACCCCGCGCTTTACAGTTACTCTCCAAAAAACCTGCCTCCATTAAACTGAATGGAGGTGGGAGCTGCAAGTTATTAATAGCAGCTGTGATTGGTTGCTATAAGAACAAAGGACATTCATAGTATAAGAAGCTTATGTGTGAGATAATATGATGTCAGTGGGGAGACAGATAGAGAGAGACAGACACAGACTGAGAGACAAACAGACAGAGACAGATAGGCATAGACAGACAGGGAAAGAGACAGAGACAAACAGACAGAGGCAGACAGGGAAAGAGACAGACAGAGATAGACAGGGAAAAAAGGCAGACAGACAGAGACAGAGAAAGAGACAGAGGCAGATAGGGAAACAGACAGAGACAAACATACAGAGACAGGCAGGAGAAAAGGCAGACCGACAGGGAAAGAGACAGACAGGGGAAGAGACAGACAGAGAGAGACAGACAGATAGAGACAGACAAAGAAATACAGAGATAGACAGGGAAAGAGACAAACGGGGAATGAGTCAGACAGAGAGAGACAAAGAGAGACAGGCAGAGAGAGACAGGGAAAGAGACAGACAGGGGAAGAGAAAGACAGAGACAGACAAAGAAATACAGAGACAGACAGGGGAAGAGACAGACAGGGGAAGAGACAGACAGGGGAAGAGACAGACAGACAGGGAAAGAGACAGACCTGGAAAAGAGACAGACCTGGAAAAGAGACAGGCCTGGAAAAGAGACAGACAGACATAGAAACAGACAGCCACAAAGAGAGAGAGAGACAGACAGACACAGAGAGACAGACAGAGATAGAGAGACAGACAGACATGGATAGAGATAGAGACACACAGAGACAGACAGATGACAGAGACTGGGAGAGAGACAGACAGAAGCATAAATCCCTAACTAAAACTTAACATTTAATGATAGTTTTAAAAGGTAAAAAAACACAAATCATGTAAATAGAATGACTCTCTTCTGTGCATAGAGTCAACATTTTGTGTTTGTAAATATGACGGTGCGGATTCCTTTAGCAGACATACACACATACATATGTGACGCCCTGACACTGCAGGTAGTCACACATAGGCCCCCGCATAACAACTTCCCTCACCTAAGTCACACAAAGCCAACCAGAAAACCCTAGTCACCTCCCCCAGGGAAAGACAGGCACACCAGTGGGCAGGACCAGACGGAAGGAAACGCCCACCTAGGGGTCTGGAGACCCCGGGGCAGGAAAAAGGAGTCAGTTGTTTTTAAGGAGAGTTGTGGAGTGAGGAGTAAGGAGTGGAGTCCAGGCCTCTGCTTTAGACCTGAGGCTGAACTGACAGGTTAGTTAACCCCGCTTAACTAACTTAAGATAACAAATGGGCTGCAATGCTGAGAACCTGCTTACCTACGTAACTGATGAGGGAGGATGTCGCAAATCCATGGGAAGATGTTCAAGCTCTCCTGCAGTTCTTGGTGGCCCGTACAGTCCGACCACTTCGAATTCTGAAAGGCACTCTTACCCTTTCTACCCTGGAACGAAGCTTAGGCAAATAAACATGCTTGACCCTGGAATTGTTGACTCCGGTCTTCCTTTCATACCCCACACCTCCATTCCCATTTCTTATTTAAAAGTAATTACACAGACACAAATTTATCTTTGGATAATTTTGGCCATAGCAGCCATTTTATTAACAAGAATACATAACCAATAAAATTTGCAATGTGGTAAGGTCCTTGAAGCTACCAAAACCCTGGTGATTCCCATAACCGAGCAATAAAAAACCTCAACTTGCTCCCAGCCGTTACCCACACTGGCTCAGGAGCACCAAATGGTAAGGGTTAATCCTCCGTCAACCCCAACCCCACCCCCAGGGGCCCCGACATACCCCGTCGGGGTTCCCCCCCAAAATCACCAGGGGACCATCAATTCTGCCAATGAGGGGATCCATACCCGGATGAATCCCCGAACCAATTTTAAACCAACTTCAAGGACCCACCAATAAACAACACCACAACGAAGGCACCTTGAAACCCTTCAAGTGCCTGAGACCCCCCGCAACCAAAGGGCCCTCTCAATACCTCCCTGCAAGCCAAGAGCCCATAAGTCAGTTCCCACCGCATTAAGGTGTACCCCGTCAGCCAACCAAAATTCCTCTTCCGTCCTTTCCAACTCAACATGCCGTATTGCTATACCCCCGTTCCGACTAACAAACTTCGAGATCGCCCTATTAACCTTCGCCCGCGCCTTGTTCAACCTGTCAACTGACCGCGCTTTCTGCCAACTCTTTCTCGCTACTATCTCCGACCAGACTATCGTTAGACCTGGAAATGACACCCATAACCGTAACAAATCATGTTTGATGTCCTTTATCAAGATTCGAAAAGGATGCCCACCCAAATCATTCCCCCCGGCATGCAACACTAACATGTCAGGAGGTCTGTCCAACCGGGCGTATCTATGCACCTCCTGCAACACCCTGTTCCACCCTAACCCCCGAACACCGAGCCATCGCACGAGAGCCAGGTCCTTCTCAAAACCTAGCTGTCTCCCGTTCCATCTCGCGTCCGCTCGTCGGGCTCCCCAATACACATAAGAGTGGCCAAGGATCCAGACCAGGGAAGGAAGAGGGGGTGCTTCTGCAATACAAAATGTACAGACGACACCATTTTATTGCCTCACCAAACCAAATTGACAAAAAACACACACTCTCACCCCCCCATTGCTACCCTAATACCCCCCCTTTTCCCCTCAATTGCCAACAACCACCTGGGGACGTACATACGACTTAAAGCGCTGCGACTTCCACCTACCAATCTGCTTAACTGTCTCCTCCGGTAGGCCGCATATAGAGGCCTCCGTCGCTGCCCCAATCCGAAAGACTTCGGATCTAACCCCAACGACTTCAAACATGCCCTAAAAACACTCACAAATTGGTATCTCGATAAAAAGGACCCATCCTCGTGACATAATAAGGGGCCATCCACCTTCGGACGGATCTGTTGAAAATTCCCGAGACACTTGAACGGGCACATATCAGATGCCACAACCATCCCCAAACGGACTAGTCTACCCACACCTCTCTGATCAGTTTTCGATTTCCTAATCCAAAATTCAACTCCGTTTTCCACTGACATAATGTCACCCCAATCCAAGCCCCCGGGGAACGCCTTACTGGGCGATACCAACTCCCCAACCCGCAGGGCTCCAAAAAACGCCAAAGAAAGGCTAACTTAAACAAACTCACCTCAAACGGAGATAGACAAACCCCCCACAACGCCCTACCCAGCCGGGTAGGGACCCAGCCCAGCCCAGCTGGGACCCAGTTTGAGCGAGGAACGGAACAAGTCCTTCCCACACCAAGGTTTGCAGGCCCTACCTCAGTCAGGGTTTCACCCACACTCTACAGCTCCGGAATGTCATGCTCTTCAGCCTCCTCCTCCTCCTGCGCATCCTCATCCACTTTACCCTCCACACCAGTCCCAAGCTGGAAGCACTGCAGCACTGCCTCGGCGAAGCGGCAACAGACTGTGCTGCAGCTAATCTGCATAGGTGACAAACCCCACAATGCAGAAGAGGTGTGGACA
The DNA here is from genome assembly GCF_048569485.1 of Anomaloglossus baeobatrachus. Lineage (NCBI taxonomy): Eukaryota > Metazoa > Chordata > Amphibia > Anura > Aromobatidae > Anomaloglossus > Anomaloglossus baeobatrachus. The sequence continues at coordinate 65,602 of NW_027444940.1, forward strand.
GCTCTAAAACAGCATGCAGATCACTGGCTAACACCTCTGAACCTAAAGCCAGGAAAGGTTGTGTGTGACAATGGCCGGAACCTGGTGGCGGCTTTGAGGCGAGGCCAGCTGACACATGTTCCATGCATGGCCCATGTGCTCAACCTCGTGGTTCAGCGGTTTCTAAAGTCATACCCAGAGCTGTCTGATCTGCTGGTAAAAGTTCGCTGCCTGTCTGCACATTTTCGAAAGTCACCTACTGCTTCAGCCGGCCTTGCCGGCTTTCAGCGTCGTTTGCATCTTCCGGCTCACAGACTGGTGTGTGATGTCCCCACGCGTTGGAATTCAACTCTGCACATGTTGATCAGGATATGTGAGCAGAAGAGGGCAGTTGTTGAGTACCTGCATCACCTAAGCCGTCGGGAAATGGGTCAAACTCCACACATAACACCTGAGGAGTGGAGATGGATGTCCGACCTATGTACCATCCTCCAAAACTTTGAGGACTCCACCAAGATGGTGAGCGGCGATGACGCCATTATTAGCGTCACCATACCGCTTCTCTGCCTTCTAAAACGGTCTCTGCTCAAAACCAAACATGATGCATTGCAGGCGGAACACGATGAGTTGGAGCAAGAAACAGTAGTGGGTGTGGGTGATAACACACAGTCCAGCCTCGTCTCATCACAACGTGCAGTGGAGGACTATGACGAGGAGGAGGATGAAGACATGGAGCAACTCTCCGGCCAAATTGAGGATATGACATGCATACCAATCATATGCTCAGTTCAGCGTGGCTGGCCAGAGGACAGGGTAGATGATGAGGAGGAGGAGGAGGAGGAGGAGGAGGAGAAGGAGGAGGACAGCATGTTCAGTCATCGTGTTGGTCTGGATACTGAAGTGATGGCTGTTAAGAGTCTGGCGCACATGGATGACTTTATGGTAAGCTGCCTGTCTCGTGACCCTCGCGTTAAGAACATCTTGGCCGACAATCATTACTGGTTGGTAACACTGTTAGACCCACGCTACAAGGAGAACTTTATGTCTCTTATTCCCGAGGCGGAGAGGTCAGCCAAAATGCAGCAGTTCCGGAAGGCCATAGTCACGGAAGTAGGCAAAGCATTCCCTTCACAAAACGCTAGCGTCATAATTGTAACACTATTAGTTAAAAGAAAGGGATAAAATGTAAAAAAAAACAAAATAAGGCATGACTTTTTTTTAACATCAAATTTTTTTTTTTTAGATTTAACCAAAGAATGTGCACATTTGTTATAATAAACAAGTGAAAAATGTTGAAAATCAGTCATCCAAAGGTGTGTGAAAAAAATATATATATATGGTACCAATAAAAATGTCACTTTGTCCTGCAAAGAATGCAGCCCCCCAAATTATTTTTTTCCTCTGTGCGGCCCATACACCCAGCCGAGTTTGAGACCCCCTGCCTTACACTATATAGATATCATGTTCATTCCCCATCTATCTTGCTCAGGAGAGCATCTCCCTCCCCCGGCACCAAGAGCAGCTCATATTGAATTGTTACATTGACTAGTAACACTGCACACAGAAATGCACCTTAATATTCCACTGTTAACCCTTTCCTCCCAGCAGTAACACACAACTCCTCACCTTGATATCATGGTGATTTATGGTCAGAATGACTTCAATGCGATCAGTGATTTCTATTCTAGCTCTGCTCACATAGATTTTATATCCACACTCAACTATAGGCCGTTCTTCATATTTTGGGGGCTTTTAGTCAGATATACTAGTTTGTGCCTGTATAGTATTGGTGTAGATGGGAGTGTAGGGCATGGGTTACATGGCACTGTGGTGGGATACTGATGGGAGGTATTGGTGCTGTGTTTGATGCTTCTACTGGGTATTTTCCTACAAATACTGGAACAGCTCACTGCTTAGAATGATCCTTCCCAGCTCTATAATATATTATATATACCCCACAATGCAGGCTCACACACACATTTGTCTCAAGTGTGTTGTAGGGACACAGATACAGTCTTGGTCATGTGACTAAAGGCTACTTTACACACTGCGATATCAGTCCCGATATCGCTAGTGTGGGTACCCGCCCCATCTGTTGCGCGACACGGGCAAATCGCTGCCCATGCCGCACAACACCGACCAGACCCGTCACACATACTTACCTGACCGGCGACGTCGCTGTGACCGGCGAACCGCCTCCTTTCTAAGGGGGCGGTCCGTGCGGCGTCACAGCGACGTCACTGAGCGATCGCCCAATAGCAGCGGAGGGGCGGAGATGAGTGGCCGGAACATCCCGCCCACCTCCTTCCTTCCTCATAGCGGCTGGGAGGCAGGTAAGGAGAGGTTCCTCGTTTCTGCGGTGTCACACGGAGTGATGTGTGCTGCCGCAGGAGCGACGAACTACATCGTTACTGCTGCAGTAACGATAATCGAGAATGGAGACCCATGTCACCGATGAGCGATTTTGCACGTTTTTGCAACGATGCAAAATCGCTCATCGGTGTCACACGTAGCAACATCGCTAATGCGGCCGGATGTGCGTCACAAATTCCGTGACCCCAACGACTCCGCATTAGCGATGTCGCAGCGTGTAAAGCCCCCTTTAGTGGGAGTGGTGTACAGGGTCTTAGCAGTAAAGAGTATTCCATATTTCTGCCAGATACCCACAGAGATATTGAAATCTGAAAAAAGAGACTTCTGCTCATTGAAGGTAAGAACTGCTCACATAGCGTTCAACTCCACAGCAAACGAGTGCTCTAGCACTGGCATCTCAGCAGGGATATTCCCCTACTACACATGTGTGTCTGGGTCGCTGTGACAGTTTACAGGACATAACTCAAGGCACCTAGATAGAAGGCAGAGGTACTGGGATTGGTTGGTTTTTGGTGACGGAGGTGCAGGGGCTGGCGCCCATGTGCAGTGCTGGCTAAGGTATATTGATGATATTTTGATTTTTTGGCAGGGCACTGTGGAGCAGCTCGAGACATTTATGGAGGAACTTAATAACAACACCTTTAACATCAGATTGACGCATAAGCATAGCAGCAGTTGCGTTGACTTCCTGGATATTAAAATTTCATTCGGTTCTGAGCGAATTGTTCAGACCGACGTCCATAGGAAGGAAACATCAGTCAACGCACTGCTGCATGCTTCTTCTGCTCATACCCCCTCCACCATCCGGGCCGTACCGACTGGCCAGTTCCTCAGGATGAAGCAAATTTGTTCGTCAGACACTGCTTTTGAACAACAGTCTGCCGACCTCCAGCGCCATAGGGGTGGCAAAGGCGGTCTTCCCCCGGTCTGCCTCAGCAACGGACACTAGCCAATAGTGACTAGTGAGATCAAGGGTAGAAAAATAATTTGCAGTTCTCAATGCAGCTAGCGATTCCTCAATACGGGGGAGTGGTGCTGTCCTTCTTCTTTAACAGGACCAACGGAGCTGCCCAAAGGCTACAACTGTCACGGATAACCCCAGCCGCCTTCATGTTGCTCAACATGTCCTTGGTACACTGGTAATGTGAAGGTGGTATTGGCTTATAGCTCTCTTTGATGGGTGGGTGTGCACCTGTGGGGATGTAGTGTTGGACCCCTTTTATTCCCCCAAAATCTAGCGGATGTTTGCTGAAGACTTGCTCGCTCGTATTCTTGCACTACCCTGTGGACCCGCTTCTTGTGATGTGAAGGTGTGGAGTCAGTGCCTACGTGTAATTCCTTACACCACTCCTCTGGCTGACTTGGTGAGCAGTCACTGACTGGGTGGGGTGCAGTAATAGTGGATGCTGCTACTTGGATAGCATGTGTATCTACTGTGAACAGCTTATCAATGGTGGCAAGTCGGGGCAGCTTAACCTCCTGCTCTCCGCAGTTTAACACTCTCACGGGCACTCTTCCCTTCCGCACTAATGAATAAAACTATGATGTAAATATCATATAGATACCCCACAATTGTAAATAAAGGTAGGTTATGGGAAAAGGGGGAACAGGGAAAGAGGAAAATAGTGTAATAAAGTATACCTTCTGGGGGTGAGAGGAAATGGCAGCACAGCCAGTGGAGGTGAAGCAAAAGGAAGCCTGCAACTAAAGAGTTGAGAGCGTTATCACATGGTGACTGAGCCTGATTGTAAAGGGAGCATAGAGTGGAGCATACTCTGGGCACGTTAGAACCCAAGTTCTTAAACCATGAATATGGACCCCTTTTATTCTCCCAAAGTCTAGCGGATGTTTGCTGAAGACTTGCTCGTATTCTTGCACTACCCTGTGGACCCGCTTCTTGTGATGTGAAGGTGTGGAGTCAGTGCCTACGTGTAATTCCTTACACCACTCCTCTGGTTGACTTGGTGAGCTGTCACTGAATGGGTGTGGTGAAGTAACGGTGGATGCTGTGGCTTGGATATCATATTAAATATAGGGACCCCCATACAGTAGTATGAGAAATTTTTTTGTATTCAATGATCGGTATTACCTTCAGGGGCGCGGCACGTGGACGTGCGTTCCATTAGCCTCACTGCATTCCACTCCCATACAGGAAGTGGGCGCAGCTATTACTACGGTCGCACATAAAAGAACCCACAGCCACCACTGCACACAGCTGACTCCACCACTGGAAACCCACTTCTACACCAACGCAGGTAAGACAGGATCGGCACCTCTATGCTCCCGTTACAATCAGGCTCAGTCACCATGTGATAATGCTCTCAACAATTTAGTTGCAGGCTTCCCCTTGCTTCACCTCCACTGGCTGTGCTGCCATTTCCTCTCCCCCCTGGAAGGTATACTTTATTACACTATTTTCCTGTTTCCCTCTTCTCCCTTTTCCCATAACCTACCTTTATCTGCATTTGTGGGGTATCTATATACTATTTATATCACAGTTTTATTCATTAATACGGAAGGGAAGAGTGCGCGTGAGAGTGTTGAACTGCGGAGAGCAAGAGGTTAAGCTGCCCCGATTTTCCACCATTGATAAGCTGTTCACAGTAGATACACATGCTATCCAAGCAGCAGCAGCATCCACCATTACTGCACCCCACCCAGTCAGTGACAGCTCACCAAGTCAGCCAGAGGAGTGGTGTCAGGAATTACACGTAGGCACTGACTACACACCTTCACATCACAAGAAGGGGGTGCAAGTGTGACGCCCTGGACTAGCCAGTTAGTCACAGACATAACACACACACACACCCCCTTTCCCGGATAGTTACACTAGTCAGACACAAAACCGTTGTTGCCTCCCTCCAGGGGCTGATGTCCACACCAGGTGGGGCGGTGCCAGGCGGTTGGCCCCACCCACCAAGGAGTTCACAGGCCTGGAGGTGGGAAAACCAGTTAGTTAGTTGAAGTTCAGTTAAGAGTTGAACCGTGGAGGTAGTGAGTTCAGGGAACAGCCCAGTTTTGGGTAGGAGTGCAAAACTGCTAGTGTCTGGGTCAGATCCCAGGCACTATGGGGAGATAAGGTATGCACACCAGTGACTATGTAAGGGGAATACATGAAATAGCAGAAACTGCTGTGTGAATACTGACTTGAAAAATTCAATAGCTATATGCAAGAGTGAATATGTGAAAAATGGAATCTGCATTACTGCCATGAACATATGAATCAAGAGAAATTTAGCTACTGAATTGATCAATGCAATAGAGCCCCAACACTACGCCAAAGTATTTCTCTACGTTGGGGTCCCTAGCTTGTGTGTGTCCTCTCATGCAGTTAAAAAACCTACCGTGTATGGGAAGCTGAGACCCAGGCTATTTATGCGTATGATATGGATTGGCAATAGGTGTGGTTGGGGAGGGTTCACAAACGAAAAAATACTAACAAATAGGAATAACGTTTGGAACACCATTCTAAGTCCGAACTGGGTGCAAAAACCTAAAAAAACATCACTATGGGGAGATAAGGTATGCACACCAGTGACTATGTAAGGGGAATACATGAAATAGCAGAAACTGCTGTGTGAATACTGACTTGAAAAATCCAATAGCATTAATTCACATAATCCTAGTGACTGCGCACACAACATGGCCAAACGAAAACAAAAGACAGTACCTGGCCATTCAATCAAATGGAAACTCATAGGCAACACAGTCCATTAGACTAGGCAATTACATGCAGCCAAACAAAGTTCATGGGCCTTGCCTCAGAGTCGAACCCACAACCTCTTGGAGAACAAGCAAAGAGCCTACCACTAAACCAACTCAGTGAAGTTGGAAACCGACTCTACATTAATTAACATAATCCTAGTGACTGCGCACACAACATGGCCAAACAAAAGCAAAAGACAGTACCTAGCCTATCAATCCAATAGAAACTCATAGGTAACACAGTACATTGGACTAGGCAATTACATGCAGCCATACAAAGCCCATGGGTCTTGCCCCAGAGTCGAACCCACAAACTCTCGTAGCCAGGGCAAAGAGCCTACCACTACACCAACACAGAGAAGTAGGTGAATGACTCTACATTAATTCACATAATCCTAGTGACTACGCACACAACATGGCCAAACAAATGCAAAAGACATTATCTGGCCTATCAATCCAATGGAAACTCATAGGCAACACAGTCCATTAGACTAGGCACTTACATGCAGCCATGTAAAGTTCATGGGCATTGCCTCAGAGTCGAACCCACAACCTCTTGGAGAACAAGCAAAGAGCCTACCACTAAACCAACTCAGAGAAGTTGGAAACCGACTCTACATTAATTAACATAATCCTAGTGACTGCGCACACAACATGGCCAAACAAAAGCAAAAGACAGTACGTGGCCTATCAATCCAATGGAAACTCATAGGTAACACAGTACATTGGACTAGGCAATTACATGCAGCCATACAAAGCCCATGGGCCTTGCCCCAGAGTCAAACCCACAACCTCTCATAGCCAAGGCAAAGAGCCTACCAATACACCAACACAGAGAAGTGGAAAACCATTTCTACATTAATTCACATAATCCTAGTGACTGCGCACACAACATGGCCAAACAAAAGCAAAAGACAGTACGTGGCCTATCAATCCAATGGGAACTCATAGGCAACACAGTTAATTGAACTAGGCAATTACATGCAGCCATACAAACTCCATGGGCCTTGCCTCAGAGTCAAACCCACAACCTCTTGCAGCTAAGCAAAGAGCCTTCCACTACAGCAACACAGAGAACTGGGAAACTGATTCTACATTAATTCACATAATCCTACCGACTGCGCACACAACATAACCAAACAAAAGATAATACCTGGCCAATCAATCCAATGGAAACTCATAGGCAACACAGTCCATTGGACTAGGCAATTACACGCAGCCATATAAAGTCCATGGGCTTTGCCTCAGAGTCAAACCCACAATTTCTCGCAGCCCAAGCAAAGAGCCTACCACTACACCAAGACAGAGAAGTTGGAAACTGAGTTTACATTAGTTCACATAATCCTAGTGACTGCGCACACAACATGGCCAAACAAAAGCAAAAGACAGTACCTGGCCTATCAATCCAATGGGAACTCATAGGCAAAACAGTTAATTGAAATAGGCAATTACATGCAGCCATACAAACTCCAGGGGCCTTGCCTCAGAGTCGAACCCACAACCTCTGGTAGCTTAAGCAAAGAGACTACCACTACACCAACACAGAGAAGTAGGTGAATGACTCTACATTAATTCACATAATCCTAGTGACTGCGCACACAACATTGCCAAACAAAAGAAAAAGACAGTACCTGGCCTATCAATCCAATAGAAACTCATAAGAAAAACAATCAATTGGACTAGGCAATTACATGCAGCCATACAAAGTCCATGGGCCTTGCCTCAAAGTCGAACTCACAACCTCTCGCAGCTCAAGCAAAGAGCCTACCACTACACCAACACAGAGAAATGTAAACCTGACTCTACATTATTTCACATAATCCTAGTGACTGCGCACACAACATGGCCAAACGAAAACAAAAGACAGTAACTGGCCTATCAATCCAATAGAAACTCATAGGCAACACAGTCCATTGGACTAAGCAATTACATGCAGCCATTCAAAGTCCATGAGCCTTGCATTAGAGTCGAACCCACAACCTCTCGCAGCCCAAGCAAAGAGCCTACCACTACACCAACACAGAGAAGTGGGAAACTGACTCTACATTAATTCCCATAACCCTAGTGACTGCGCACACAACATGGTCAAACAAAAGCAAAAGGCAGTACCTGGCCTATCAATCCAATGGAAACTCATAGGCAACATAGTCCATTGGACTAGGCAATTACATGCAGCCATACAAAGTCCATGGGCCTTGCCTCAGAGTCAAACCCACAACCTCTGGCAGAACAAGCAAAGAGCCTACAACTACAAAAACACAAAGAAGTAGGAAGCTGCGTCTACATTAATTCACATAATCCTAGTGACTGCGCACACAACATGGCCAAACAAAAGCAGAAGACATTACCTAGCCTATCAAGCCAATGGAAACTCATAGGCAACACAGTCAATTGAACTAGGCGATTACATGCAGCCATACAAACTCCATGGGCCTTGCCTCAGAGTCGAACCCACAATTTCTCGCAGCCCAAGCAAAGAGCCTGCCACTACACCAACACAGAGAAGTTGGAATCTGAGTTTACATTAGTTCACATAATCCTAGTGACTGCGCACACAACATGGCCAAACAAAAGCAAAAGACAGTACCTGGCCTATCAATCCGATGGGAACTCATAGGCAACACAGTCAATTGAACTAGGCGATTACATGCAGCCATACAAACTCCATGGGCATTGCCTCAGAGTCGAACCCACAACCTCTCGCAGCTTAAGCAAAGAGACTACCACTACACCAACACAGAGAATTAGGTGAATGACTCTACATTAATTCACATAATCCTAGTGACTGCGCACACAACATGGCCAAACAAAAGCAAAAGACAGTACCTGGCCTATTAATCCAATGGAAACTCATAGGCAACGCAATCCTTTGGACTAGGCAATAACATGCAGCCATACAAAGTCCATGGGCCTTGCCTCAGAGTCAAAACCACTACCTCTCAAAGTCGAAGCAAAGAGCCTACCACTACACCAACACAGAGAAGTGCGAAATTGACTCAACATAAATTCACATAATCCTAGTGACTGCGCACACAACATGGCCAAACAAAAGCAATAGACAGTCCCTGGCCTATCAATCCAATGGAAACTCATAGACAACATAGTCCATTGGACTAGGCAATTACATGCAGCCATACAAAGTCCATGGGCCTTGCCTCAGAGTCGAACTCACAACCTCTCGCAGCCCAAGAAAAAAGCCTACCACTACATCAACACAGAGAAGTGTGAAACTGACTCTACATTAATTCACATAATCCTAGTGACTGCGCACACAACATGGCCAAACAAAAGCAAAAGACAGTACCTGGCCTATCATTCCAATTGAAACTCATAGGTAACATAGTCCATTGGACTAGGCAATAACATGCAGCCATACAAAGTCCATGGGCCTTGCCTCAAAGTTGAACTCACAACCTCTCGCAGCTCTAGCAAAGAGCCTACAACTACACCAACACAGAGAAATGTGAACCTGACTCTACATTAATTCACATAATCCTAGTGACTGCGCACACAACATGGCCAAACAAAAGCAAAAGACAGTACCTGGCCTATAAATCCAATAGAAACTCATAGGCAACACAGTCCATTGGACTAGACAATTACATGGAGACATACAAAGTCCATGGGCCTTGCCTCAGAGTCAAACCCACAACCTCTCGCAGCCAAGCAAAGAGCCTACCACTACACCAACACAGAGAAGTGGGAAACTGATTCTACATTAATTCACATAATCCTACCGACTGCGCACACAACTTGGCCAAACAAAAGAAAATACCTGGCCTATCAATCCAATGGAAACTCATAGGCAACACAGTCCATTAGACTAGGCAAATACATGCAGCCATACAAAGCCCATGGGCCTTGCCCCAGAGTCGAACCCACAACCTCTTGTAGCCCAAGCAAAGAGCCTACAAATACACCAACACAGAGAAGTGGAAAACTGATTCTACATTAATTCACATAATCCTAGTGACTGCGCACACAACATGGCCAAACAAAAGCAAAAGACATTACCTGGCCTATAAATCCAATAGAAACTCATAGGCAAAGCAATCAATTGGACTAGGCAATTACATGCAGCCATACAAAGTCCATGGGCCTTGCCTCAGAGTCGAACCCACAACCTCTTGTAGCCCAAGCAAAGAGCCTACCACTACACCAACACAGAGAAGTTGGTACAGAGTTTACATTAGTTCACATAATCCTAGTGACTGTGCACACAACATGGCCAAACAAAAGCAAAAGACAGTCCCTGGCCTATCAATCCAATGGAAACTCATATACAACATAGTCCATTGGACTAGGCAATTACATGCAGCTATACAAAGTCCATGGGCCTTGCCTCAGAGTCAAACCCACAACCTCTGGCAGAACAAGCAAAGAGCTTACAACTACACCAACACAAAAAAGTAGGAAGCTGCGTCTACATTAATTTACATATTCCTAGTGACTGCGCACACAACATGGCCAAACAAAAGCAAAAGACATTACCTGGCCTATCAAGCCAATGGAAACTCATAGGCAACACAGTCCATTGGACTAAACAATTACATGCAGCCATACAAAGTCCATGGGCTTTGCCTCAGAGTCAAACCCACAATTTCTCGCATCCCAAGCAAAGAGCCTACCACTACAACAACACAGACAAGTTGGAAACTGAGTTTACATTAGTTCACATAATCCTAGTGACTGTGCACACAACATGGCGAAACAAATGCAAAAGACATTATCTGGCCTATCAATCCAATGGAAACTCATAGGCAACACAGTCCATTAGACTAGGCAAATACATGCAGCCATACAAAGTTCATGAGCCTTGCCTCAGAGTCGAACCCACAACCTCTTGGAGAACAAGCAAAGAGCCTACCACTAAACCAACACAGAGAAGTTGGAAACTGATTCTACATTAATTCACATAATCCTACCGACTGCGCACACAACATGGCTAAACAAAAGCAAAAGACAGTACCTGGCTTATCAATCCAATGGAAACTCATAGGCAACACAGTCCATTGGACTAGGCAATAACATGCAGCCATAAAAAGTCCATGGGCCTTGCCTCAGAGTCAAACCCACAACCTCTCGCAGCTCAAGCAAAGAGCCTAACACTACACCAACACAGAGAAATGTGAACCTGCCTCTACATTAATTCACATAATCCTAGTGAGTGCGCACACAACATGGCCAAACGAAAACAAAAGACAGTACCTGGCCTATCAATCCAATGGAAACTCATAGGCAACACAGTCCATTGGACTAGGCAATTACATGCAGCCATAAAAAGTCCATGGGCCTTGCCTCAGAGTCAAACCCACAACCTCTCGCAGCCCAAGCAAAGAGCCTACCACTACACCAACACAGAGAAATGTGAAACTGACTCTACATTAATTCACATAATCCTAGTGACTGCGCACACAACATGGCCAAACGAAAGCAAAAGTCAATACCTGGCCTATCAATCCAATGGAAACTCATAGGCAACAAAGTCCATTGGACTAGGCAATTACATGCAGCCATAAAAAGTCCATGGGCCTTGCCTCAGAGTCAAACCCACAACCTCTCAAAGCCCAAGCAAAGAGCCTACCACTACACCAACAAAGAGAAATGTGAAACTGACTCTACATTAATTCACATATTCCTAGTGACTGCGCACACAACATGGCCAAACAAAAGCAAAAGAAAGCACCTGGCCTATCAATCCAATGGAAACTCATAGGTAACGCAGTCCATTGGACTATGCAATTACATGCAGCCATACAAAGTCCATGGGCCTTGCCTCAGAGTCGAACTCACAACCTCTCGCAGCCCAACAAAAAAGCCTACCACTTCAGCAACACAGAGAAGTGTGAAACTGTCTCTACATTAACTCACATAATCCTAGTGACTGCGCACAAAACATGGCCAAACGAAAACAAAAGACAGTACCTGGCCTATCAATCCATTGGACTAGGCAATTACATGCAGCCATACAAAGTCCATGGGCCTTGCCTCAGAGTTAAACCCACAACCTCTTACAGCCCAAGCAAAGAGCCTACCACTACACCAACACAGAGAAGTGGGAAACGGATTCTACATTAATTCACATAATCCTAGTGACTGCGCACACAACATGGCCAAACAAAAGCAAAAGACAATACCTGGCCTATCAATCCAATGGAAACTCGTAGGCAACACAGTCCATTGGACTTGACAATTACATGCAGCCATACAAAGTCCATGGGCCTTGCCTCAGAGTCAAACCCACAACCTCTGGCAGAACAAGCAAAGAGCCTACAACTACACCAACACAAAGAAGTAGGAAGTTGCGTCTACATTAATTCACATAATCCTAGTGAATGTGCACACAACATGGCCAAACAAAAGCAAAAGACATTACCTGGCCTATCAAGCCAATGGAAACTCATAGGCAACACAGTCCATTGAACTAGACAATTACATGGAGACATACAAAGTCCGTGGGCCTTGCCTCAAAGTCAAACCCACAACCTCTCGCAGCCAAGCAAAGAGCCTACCACTACACCAACACAGATAAGTGGGAAACTGATTCTACATTAATTCACATAATCCTACTGACTGCGCACACAACATGGCCAAACAAAAGACAATACCTGGCCTATCAATCCAATGGAAACTCATAGGCAACACAGTCCATTAGACTAGGCAAATACATGCAGCCATACAAAGTTCATGGGCCTTGCCTCAGAGTCGAACCCACAACTTCTTGGAGAACAAGCAAAGAGCCTACCACTAAACCAACACAGAGAAGTTGGAAACCGACTCTACATTAATTCACATAATCCTAGTGACTGCGCACACAACATGGCCAAACAAAAGCAAAATACAGTACCTGGCCTATCAATCCAATGGAAACTCATAGGTAACACAGTACATTAGACTAGGCAATTAAATGCAGCCATACAAAGCCCATGGGCCTTGCCCCAGAGTCGAACCCACAACCTCTCGTAGCCCAAGCAAAGAGCCTACCAATACACCAACACAGAGAAGTGAAAAACTGATTCTACATTAATTCACATAATCCTAGTGACTGCGCACACAACATGGACAAACAAAAGCAAAAGACAGTACCTGGCCTATCAATCCAATAGAAACTCATAGGCAAAGCAATCAATTGGACTAGGCAATTACATGCAGCCATACAAAGTCCATGGGCCTTGCCTCAGAGTCGAACCCACAACCTCTTGTAGCCCAAGCAAAGAGCCTACCACTAAACCAACACAGAGAAGAGCGAAACTGACTCAACATAAATTCACATAATCCTAGTGACTGCACACACAACATGGCCAAACAAAAGCAAAAGACAGTCCCTGGCCTATCAATCCAATGGAAACTCATATACAACATAGTCCATTGGACTAGGCAATTACATGCAGCCATACAAAGTCCATGGGCCTTGCCTCAGAGTCAAACCCACAACCTCTGGCAGAACAAGCAAAGAGCTTACAACTACACCAACACAAAAAAGTAGGAAGGTGCGTCTACATTAATTCACATATTCCTAGAGACTGCGCACACAACATGGCCAAACAAAAGCAAAAGACATTACCTGGCCTATCAAGCCAATGGAAACTCATAGGCAACACAATCCATTGGACTAAACAATTACATGCAGCCATACAAAGTCCATGGGCTTTGCCTCTGAGTCAAACCCACAATTTGTCGCAGCCCAAGCAAAGAGCCTACCACTACACCAACACAGACAAGATGGAAACTGAGTTTACATTAGTTCACATAATCCTAGTGACTGTGCACACAACATTGCGAAACAAATGCAAAAGACATTATCTGGCCTATCAATCCAATGGAAACTCATAGGCAACACAGTCCATTAGACTAGGCAAATACATGCAGCCATACAAAGTTCATGGGCCTTGCCTCAGAGTCGAACCCACAACCTCTTGGAGAACAAGCAAACAGCCTACCACTAAACCAACACAGAGAAGTTGGAAACTGACTCTACATTAATTCACATAATCCTAGTGACTGCGCACACAACATGGCCAAACAAAAGCAAAAGACAGTACCTGGCCTATCAATCCAATGGAAACTCATAGGCAACACAGTCCATTGGACTAGACAATTACATGGAGACATACAAAGTCCATGGGCCTTGCTTCAGAGCCAAACCCACAACCTCTCGCAGCCAAGCAAAGAGCCTACCACTACACCAATACAGAGAAGTGGGAAACTGATTCTACATTAATTCACATAATCCTACCGCCTGCGCACACAACATGGCTAAACAAAAGCAAAAGACAGTACCTGGCTTATCAATCCAATGGAAACTCATAGGCAACACAGTCCATTGGACTAGGCAATAACATGCAGCCATACAAAGTCCATGGGCCTTGCCTCAAAGTCGAACTCACAACCTTTCGCAGCTCAAACAAAGAGCCTACCACTACACCAACACAGAGAAATGTGAACCTGCCTCTACATTAATTCACATAATCCTAGTGACTGCGCACACAACATGGCCAAACGAAAGCAAAAGTCCATACCTGGCCTATCAATCCAATGGAAACTCATAGGCAACACAGTCCATTGGACTAGGCAATTACATGCAGCCATAAAAAGTCCATGGGCCTTGCCTCAGAGTCAAACCCACAACTTCTTGCAGCCCAAGCAAAGATCCTACCACTACACCAACACAGAGAAATGTGAAACTGACTCTACATTAATTCACATAATCCTAGTGACTGCGCACACAACATGGCCAAACGAAAGCAAAAGTCAATACCTGGCCTATCAATCCAATGGAAACTCATAGGCAACACAGTCCAGTGGACTAGGCAAATACATGCAGTTATACAAAGTCCATGAACCTTGCATTAGAGTCAAACCCACAACTTCTCGCAGCCAAAGCAAAGAGCCTACCACTACACCAACACAGAGAAGTTTGAAACTGACTCTTCATTAACTCACATAATCCTAGTGACTGCGCACACAACATGGCCAAACGAAAGCAAAAGACAGTACCTGGCCTATCAATCCAATGGAAACTCATAGGCAACACAGTCCATTGGACTAGGCAATTACATGCAGCCATACAAAGTCCATGGGCCTTGCCTCAGAGTCGAACTCACAACCTCTCGCAGCCCAAGAAAAAAAGCCTACCGCTACAGCAACACAGAGAAGTGTGAAACTGACTCTACATTAATTCACATAATCCTAGTGACTGCGCACACAACATGGCCAAACAAAAGCAAAAGACAGTACCTGGCCTATCATTCCAATTAAAACTCATAGGCAACATAGTCCATTGGACTAGGCAATAACATGCAGCCATACAACGTCCATGGGCCTTGCCTCAAAGTCGAACTCACAACCTCTCGCAGCTCAAGCAAAGAGCCTACCACTACACCAACACAAAGAAATGTGAACCAGACTCTACATTAATTCACATAATCCTAGTGACTGCGCACACAACATGGCCAAACAAAAGCAAAAGACAGTACCTGGCCTATCAATCCAATGGAAACTCATAGGCAACACAGTCCATTGGACTAGACAATTACATGGAGACATACAAAGTCCATGGGCCTTGCCTCAGAGTCAAACCCACAACCTCGCGCAGCCAAGCAAAGAGCCTACCACTACACCAACACAGAAAAGTGGGAAACTGGTTCTACATTAATTCACATAATCCTACTGACTGCGCACACAACATGGCCAAACAAAAGCAAAAGTCAGTACCTGGCTTATCAATCCAATGGAAACTCATAGGCAACACAGTCCATTGGACTAGAAAATTACATGGAGACATACAAAGTCCATGGGCCTTGCCTCAGAGTCAAACCCTCAACCTCTCGCAGCCAAGCAAAGAGCCTACCACTACACCAACACAGAGAAGTGGGAAACTGATTCTACATTAATTCACATAATCCTACCGACTGCGCACACAACATGGCTAAACAAAAGACAATACCTGGCCTATCAATTCAATGGAAACTCATAGGCAACACAGTCCATTGGACTTGGCAATTACATGCAGCCATACAAAGTCCATGGGCTTTGCCTAAAAGTCAAACCCACAACTTCTCGCAGCCCAAGCAAAGAGCCTACCACTACACCAACACAGAGAAGTGGGAAACTGATTCTACATTAATTCACATAATCCTACCGACTGCGCACACAACATGGCCAAACAAAAGACAATACCTGGCCTATCAATCCAATGGAAACTCATAGGCAACACAGTCCATTAGACTAGTCAAATACATGCAGCCATACAAAGTTCATGGGCCTTGCCTCAGAGTCGAACCCACATCCTCTTGGAGAACAAGCAAAGAGCCTACCACTAAACCAACACAGAGAAGTTGGAAACTGACTCTACATTAATTCACATAATCCTAGTGACTGCGCACACAACATGGCCAAACAAAAGCAAAAGACATTACCTGGCCTATCAATCCAATGTAAACTCATAGGTAACACAGTACATTGGACTAGGCAATTGCATGCAGCCATACAAAGCCCATGGGCCTTGCCCCAGAGTCAAACCCACAACCTCTCGTAGCCCAAGCAAAGAGCCTACCAATACACCAACACAGAGAAGTGGAAAACAGATTCTACATTAATTCACATAATCCTAGTGACTGCGCACACAACATGGCCAAACAAAAGCAAAAGACGGTACCTGGCCTATCAATCCAATGGAAACTTATAGGCAACGCAATCAATTGGACTAGGCAATTACATGCAGCCATACAAAGTCCATGGGCCTTGTCTCAGAGTCAAACCCACAACCTCTCTCAGCCCAAGCAAAGAGCCTACCACTACACCAACACAGAGAAGAGCGAAACTGACTCAACATAAATTCACATAATCCTAGTGACTGCGCACACAACATGGCCAAACAAAAGCAAAAGACAGTCCCTGGCCTATCAATCCAATGGAAACTCATAGAGAACATAGTCCATTGGACTAGGCAATTACATGCAGCCATACAAAGTCCATGGGCCTTGCCTCAGAGTCGAACTCACAACCTCTCGCAGCCCAAGAAAAAAGCCTACCACTACACCAACACAGAGAAATGTAAACCTGACTCTACATTAATTCACATAATCCTAGTAATGTACTGTGTTACCTATGAGTTTACATTGGATTGATAGGCCAGGTAATGTCTTTTGCTTTTGTTTGGCCATGTTGTGTGCGCAGTCACTAGGATTATGTGAATTAATGTAGAGTTGGTTTCCATCTTCTCTGTGTTGGATTAGTGGTAGGCTCTTTGCTTGTTCTCCAAGAGGATGTGGGTTCGACTCTGAGGCAAGGCCCATGAACTTTATATGGCTGCATGTATTTGCCTAGTCTAATGGACTGTGTTGCCTATGAGTTTCCATTGGATTGATAGGCCAGGTATTGTCTTTTGTTTGGCCATGTTGTGTGCGCAGTCGGTAGGATTATGTGAATTAATGTAGAATCAGTTTCCCACTTCTCTGTGTTGGTGTAGTGGTAGGCTCTTTGCTTGGCTGCGAGAGGTTGTGGGTTTGACTCTGAGGAAAGGCCCATGGACTTTGTATGTCTCCATGTAATTGTCTAGTCCGATGGACTGTGTTGCCTATGATTTTCCATTGGATTGATAGGCCAGGTACTGTCTTTTGCTTTTGTTTGGCCATGTTGTGTGCGCAGTCACTAGGATTATGTGAATTAATGTAAACTCAGTTACCAACTTCTCTGTGTTGGTGTAGTGGTAGGCTCTTTGCTTGGGCTGCGAGAAGTTGTGGGTTTGACTTTTAGGCAAAGCCCATGGACTTTGTATGGCTGCATGTAATTGCCTAGTCCAATGGACTGTGTTGCCTATGAGTTTCCATTGAATTGATAGGCCAGGTATTGTCTTTTGTTTGGCCGTGTTGTGTGCGCAGTCGGTAGGATTGTGTGAATTAATGTAGAATTAGTTTCCCACTTCTCTGTGTTGGTTTAGGGGTAGGCTCTTTGCTTAAGCTGCGAGAGGTTGTGGGTTCGACTCTGAGGCAAGGCCCATGGAGTTTGTATGGCTGCATGTAATTGCGTAGTTCAATTGACTGTGTTGCCTATGAGTTCCCATTGGATTGATAGGCCAGGTACTGCCTTTTGCTTATGTTTGGCCATGTTGTGTTCGCAGTCACTAGGATTATGTGAATTAATGTAGAGTCAGGTTCACATTTCTCTGTGTTGGTGTAGTGGTAGGCTCTTTGCTTGAGCTGCGAGAGGTTGTGAGTTAGACTTTGAGGCAAGGCCCATGGACTTTGTATGGCTGCATGTTATTGCCTAGTCCAATGGACTATGTTGCCTATGAGTTTCAATTGGATTGATAGGCCAGGTACTGTCTTTTGCTTTTGTTTGGCCATGTTGTGTTCGCAGTCACTAGGATTATGTGAATTAATGTAGAGTCATTCACCTACTTCTCTGTGTTGGTGTAGTTGTAGTCTTTTGCTTAAGCTGTGAGAGGTTGTGGGTTCGACTCTGAGGCAAAGCACATGGAGTTTGTATGGCAGCATGTAATTGCCTAGTTCAATTGACTGTGTTGCCTATGAGTTTCCATTGAATTGATAGGCCAGGTATTGTCTTTTGTTTGGCCATGTTGTGTGCGCAGTCACTAGGATTATGTGAACTAATGTAAACTCAGTTTCCAACTTCTCTGTGTTGGTGTAATCGTAGGCTATTAACTTGGGCTGCGAGAAATTGTGGGTTTGACTCTGAGGCAAAGCCCATGGACTTTGTATGGCTGCATGTAATTGCCAAGTCCAATGGACTGTGTTGCCTATGAGTTTCCTTTGAATTGATAGGCCAGGTATTGTCTTTTGTTTGGCCATGTTGTGTGCGCAGTCAGTAGGATTATTTGAATTAATGTAGAATCAGTTTCCCACTTCTCTGTGTTGGTGTAGTGGTAGGCTCTTTGCTTGGGCTGCGAGAGGTTGTGGGTTCGACTCTAATGCAAGGCCCATGGACTTTGTATGGCTGCATGTAATTGCCTAGTCCAATGTACTGAGTTAGTTTTGAGTTTCCATTGGATTGATAGGCCAGGTACTGTCTTTTGCTTTTGTTTGGCCATGTTGTGTGCGCAGTCACTAGGATTCTGTGAATTAATGTAGAGTCTGTTTCCAACTTCTCTGTGTTGGTTTAGTGGTAGGCTATTTGCTTGTTCTCCAAGAGGTGGTGGGTTCGACTCTGAGGCAAGGCCCATTAACTTTGTATGACTTTGCTTAGTCTAATGGACTATGTTGCCTATGATTTCATTGGATTGATAGGCCAGATAATATCTTTTGCATTTGTTTGGCCATGTTGTGTGCGCAGTCACTAGGATTATGTGAATTAATGTAGAGTCATTTACCTACTTCTCTGTGTTGGTGTAGTGGTAGTCTCTTTGCTTAAGCTGCGAAAGGTTGTTGGGTCGACTTTGAGGCAAGGCCCATGGAGTTTGTATTGCTGCATGTAATTGCCTATTTTAGTTGACTGTGTTACCTATGAGTTCCTATTGGATTGATAGGCCAGGTACTACCTTTTGCTTTTGTTTGGCCATGTTGTGTGCGCAGTCACTAGGATTATGTGAACTAATGTAAACTCAGTTTTCAACTTCTCTGTGTTGGTGTAGTGGTAGGCACTTTGCTTGGGCTGCGAGAAAATGTGGGTTTGACTCTGAGGCAAAGCCCATAGACTTTGTATGGCTGCATGTAATTGCCTAGTCCAATGTACTGTGTTGCCTATGAGTTTTCATTGGACTGATAGGCCAGGTAATGTCTTTTGTTTGGTTATGTTGTGTGCGAAGTCGGTAGGATTATGTGAATTAATGTAGAATCAGTTTCCCACTTCTCTGTGTTGGTGTAGTGGAAGGCGCTTTGCTTGGCTGCGAGAGGTTGTGGGTTTGACTCTGAGGCAAGGCCCATGGACTTTGTATGGCTGCATGTAATTGCCTAGTTCAATGGACTGTGTTGCCTATGAGTTTCCATTGGCTTGATAGGCCAGGTAATGTCTTTTGCTTCTGTTTGGCCATGTTGTGTGCGCAGTCACTAGGATTATGTGAATTAATGTAGATGCAGCTTCCTACTTCTTTGTGTTGGTGTGGTTGTAGGCTCTTTGTTTGTTCTGCCAAAGGTTGTGGGATAGACTCTGAGGCAAGGCCCATGGACTCTGTATGGCTGCATGTAATTGCCTAGTCCAATGGATGGGGTTGCCTCTGAGTTTCCATTGGATTGATAGGCCAGGTACTGTCTTTTGCTTTCGTTTGGCCATGTTGTGTGCGCAGTCACTAGGATTATGTGAATTAATGTAGAATCTGTTTTCCACTTCTCTGTGTTGGTGTATTGGTAGGATCTTTGCTTGGGCTGCGAGAAGTTGTGGGTTTGACTCTGAGGCAAGGCCCATGGACTTTTTATGGCTGCATGTAATTGCCTAGTCCAATGGACTGTGTTGCCTATGAGTTTCCATTGGATTGATAGGCCAGGTATGGACTTTTGCTTTCGTTTGGCCATGTTGTGTGCGCAGTCACTAGGATTATGTGAATTAATGTAGAGGCAGGTTCACATTTCTCTGTGTTGGTGTAGTGGTAAGCTCTTTGCTTGAGCTGCGAGAGGTTGTGAGTTCGACTTTGAGGCAAGGCCCATGGACTTTGTATGGCTGCATGTTATTGCCTAGTCCAATGGACTGTGTTGCCTATGAGTTTCCATTGGATTGATAAGCCAGGTACTGTCTTTTGCTTTTGTTTAGCCATGTTGTGTGCGCAGTCGGTAGGATTATGTGAATTAATGTAGAATCAGTTTCCCACTTCTCTGTATTGGTGTAGTGGTAGGCTCTTTGCTTGGCTGCAAGAGGTTGTGGGTTTGACTCTGAAGCAAGGCCCATGGACTTTGTATGTCTCCATGTAATTGTCTAGTCCAATGGACTGTGTTGCCTATGAGTTTCCATTGGATTGATAGGCCAGGTACTGTCTTTTGCTTTTGTTTGGCCATGTTGTGTGCGCAGTCACTAGGATTATGTGAATTAATGTAGAGTCAGTTCCCAACTTCTCTGTGTTGGTTTAGTGGTAGGCTCTTTGCTTGTTCTCCAAGAGGTTGTGGGTTCGACTCTGAGGCAAGGCCCATGAACTTTGTATGGCTGCATGTATTTGCCTAGTCTAATGGACTGTGTTGCCTATGAGTTTCCATTGGATTGATAGGCCAGATAATGTATTTTGCATTTGTTTCGCAATGTTGTGTGCACAGTCACTAGGATTATGTGAACTAATGTAAACTCAAAAGAACCAATTGAATGACCAAAAAGTAAAGATAGCTACACTCATTTAAGCAGTAAGAACCTATAAAGATGTGAGTGAACCAGCCAATATAAAAGTATATAATCTTTATTGAAAAATTTGTTAAAAGACAAACACATAAAACAGACAATGATGAGGACACATACAATTAACCTCAGGTGAACCAAAATATACAAGCAATAAATAGCATAAGTGCATAATGGTCATGTATCGGAAAAAAAGTGCACCAAAAAAGGGGTGCTGTCCAAGTTTCTTTGAAGAGCCAATAGTCTTTAGGTAGATGAAGAGTGTCCCAAAGAACACCAATAAGGTGGAACTATATTAAATTTCAAGCTAAACAAAGCTTTTTTCTTCATTCAAGACTAAATGTATGAGAGCCACAATCCTATTGCTACAAAACGTGGCATATAACAGGGGAAACAAAGAATACATGTGTCTATGATATTAACAGGATATAATCCTATAAGATGCAAACATAATAGTTTATAAAAAGCAAATCCTGAATGGATCAGGTGGTATAACCACAACAATGTTTCCAAATGCCTACAGTCCCAAACAGGGGAGAAGCAGGATCTCAACCATACATATAAAGAAAAGGCAGAAACTGACACAGACCAGGAAGATAATAACCTGAGGATAAAGGTACCCCGACACGTGTTTCCCCTTGGAAGAAGCTTTTCTGCGAAACACGTGTCGGGGTACCTTTATCCTCAGGTTATTATCTTCCTGGTCTGTGTCTTTGTGGGCTTGCCACTCAGTGCTAAGGTTGGTTCTTATGGCTGACTTTGTTCCCTTGTAGGGGCAAATTACTGTGGTATTGCAGCCATGCTGCCTTTCTGTGGGCTATAGTACTGGGAATATGGCTTTTTAGTCTGGGCCCTGTAACACCCTTCTGGTGTGTGTTTTTGTGGATTCACCACAGTGTTTGGGTCGGTCCTATGGCTGACTCTGTTTCCTTGTAAAGGTATAGTACTGTGGTAATACAGCCATTCCGCCCTTCTATCTGATTATAACACTGGGAATATGGCCTCCTAGTCCAGCCCTGTGAAAAAAGTGTTATATTTTGACACTTGTGTCAGTTTCTCCCTTTTCTTTATATGTATGGTTGAGATCCTGCTTCTCCCCTGTTTGGGACTGTAGGCATTTGGAAACATTGTTGTGGTTATACCACCTGATCCATTCAGGATTTGCTTTTTGTAAACTATTATGTTTGCATCTTATAGGATTATATCCTGTTAATATCATAGACACATGTATTCTTTGTTTCCCCTGTTATATGCCACGTTTTGTAGCAATAGGATTGTGGCTCTCATACATTTAGTCTTGAATGAAGAAAAAAGCTTTGTTTAGCTTGAAATTTAATATAGTTCCACCTTATTGGTGTTCTTTGGGACACTCTTCATCTACCTAAAGACTATTGGCTCTTCAAAGAAACTTGGACAGCACCCCTTTTTTGGTGCACTTTTTTTCCGATACATGACCATTATGCACTTATGCTATTTATTGCTTGTATATTTTGGTTCACCTGAGGTTAATTGTATGTGTCCTCATCATTGTCTGTTTTATGTGTTTGTCTTTTAACAAATTTTTCAATAAAGATTATATACTTTTATATTGGCTGGTTCACTCACATCTTTATAGGTTCTTAATGTAAACTCAGTTTCCATCTTGTCTGTGTTGGTGTAGTGGTAGGCTCTTTGCTTGGGCTGCGAGAAATTGTGGGTTTGACTCAGAGGCAAAGCCCATGGACTTTGTATGGCTGCATGTAATTGTTTAGTCCAATGGACTGTGTTGCCTATGAGTTTCCATTGGCTTGATAGGCCAGGTAATGTCTTTTGCTTTTGTTTGGCCATGTTGTGTGCGCAGTCTCTAGGAATATGTGAATTAATGTAGACGCACCTTCCTACTTTTTTGTGTTGGTGTAGTTGTAAGCTCTTTGCTTGTTCTGCCAGAGGTTGTGGGTTTGACTCTGAGGCAAGGCCCATGGACTTTGTATGGCTGCATGTAATTGCCTAGTCCAATGTACTATGTTGTATATGAGTTTCCATTGGATTGATAGGCCAGGGACTGTCTTTTGCTTTTGTTTGGCCATGTTGTGTGCGCAGTCACTAGGATTATGTGAATTTATGTTGAGTCAGTTTCGCTCTTCTCTGTGTTGGTGTAGTGGTAGGCTCTTTGCTTGGGCTACAAGAGGTTGTGGGTTCGACTCTGAGGCAAGGCCCATGGACTTTGTATGGCTGCATGTAATTGCCTAGTCCAATTGATTGCTTTGCCTATGAGTTTCTATTGGATTGATAGGCCAGGTACTGTCTTTTGCTTTTGTTTGGCCATGTTGTGTGCGCAGTCACTAGGATTATGTGAATTAATGTAGAATCAGTTTTTCACTTCTCTGTGTTGGTGTATTGGTAGGCTCTTTGCTTGGGCTACGAGAGGTTGTGGGTTCGACTCTGGGGCAAGGCCCATGGGCTTTGTATGGCTGCATTTAATTGCCTATGATAATGTACTGTGTTGCCTATGAGTTTCCATTGGATTGATAGGCCAGGTATTGTCTTTTGTTTGGCCATGTTGTGTGCGCAGTCGGTAGGATTATGTGAATTAATGTAGAATCAGTTTCCCACTTATCTGTGTTGGTGTAGTGGTAGGCTCTTTGCTTGGCTGCGAGAGGTTGTGGGTTTGACTCTGAGGCAAGGCCCATGGACTTTGTATGTCTCCATGTAATTGTCTAGTTCAATGGACTGTGTTGCCTATGAGTTTCCATTGGCTTGATAGGCCAGGTAATGTCTTTTGCTTTTGTTTCCCCATGTTGTGTGCGCAGTCACTAGGATTATGTGAATTAATGTAGAATCGGTTTCCAACTTCTCTGTGTTGGTTTAGTGGTAGGCTCTTTGCTTGTTCTCCAAGAAGTTGTGGGTTCGACTCTGAGGCAAGGCCCATGAACTTTGTATGGCTGCATGTATTTGCCTAGTCTAATGGACTGTGTTGCCTATGAGTTTCCATTGGATTGATAGGCCAGGTATTGTCTTTTGTTTGGCCATGTTGTGTGCGCAGTCACTAGGATTATGTGAATTAATGTAGAATCCGTTTCCCACTTCCCTGTGTTGGTCTAGTGGAAGCTGCTTTGCTTGGCTGCGAGAGGTTGTGGGTTTGACTCTGCGGCATGGCCCATGGACTTTGTATGGCTGCATGTAATCGCCTAGTTCAATGGACTGTGTTGCCTATGAGTTTCCATTGGCCTGATAGGCCAGGTAATGTCTTTTGATTTTGTTTGGCCATGTTGTGTGCGCATTCACTAGGATTATGTGAATTAATGTAGATGCAGCTTCCTACTTCTTTGTGTTGGTGTGGTTGTAGGCTCTTTGTTTGTTCTGCCAAAGGTTGTGGGATAGACTCTGAGGCAAGGCCCATGGACTCTGTATGGCTGCATGTAATTGCCTAGTCCAATGGATGGGGTTGCCTCTGAGTTTCCATTGGATTGATAGGCCAGGTACTGTCTTTTGCTTTCGTTTGGCCATGTTGTGTGCGCAGTCACTAGGATTATGTGAATTAATGTAGAATCTGTTTTCCACTTCTCTGTGTTGGTGTATTGGTAGGATCTTTGCTTGGGCTGCGAGAAGTTGTGGGTTTGACTCTGAGGCAAGGCCCATGGACTTATTATGGCTGCATGTAATTGCCTAGTCCAATGGACTGTGTTGCCTATGAGTTTCCATTGGATTGATAGGCCAGGTATGGACTTTTGCTTTCGTTTGGCCATGTTGTGTGCGCAGTCACTAGGATTATGTGAATTAATGTAGAGGCAGGTTCACATTTCTCTGTGTTGGTGTAGTGGTAAGCTCTTTGCTTGAGCTGCGAGAGGTTGTGAGTTCGACTTTGAGGCAAGGCCCATGGACTTTGTATGGCTGCATGTTATTGCCTAGTCCAATGGACTGTGTTGCCTATGAGTTTCCATTGGATTGATAAGCCAGGTACTGTCTTTTGCTTTTGTTTAGCCATGTTGTGTGCGCAGTCGGTAGGATTATGTGAATTAATGTAGAATCAGTTTCCCACTTCTCTGTATTGGTGTAGTGGTAGGCTCTTTGCTTGGCTGCGAGAGGTTGTGGGTTTGACTCTGAAGCAAGGCCCATGGACTTTGTATGTCTCCATGTAATTGTCTAGTCCAATGGACTGTGTTGCCTATGAGTTTCCATTGGATTGATAGGCCAGGTACTGTCTTTTGCTTTTGTTTGGCCATGTTGTGTGCGCAGTCACTAGGATTATGTGAATTAATGTAGAGTCAGTTCCCAACTTCTCTGTGTTGGTTTAGTGGTAGGCTCTTTGCTTGTTCTCCAAGAGGTTGTGGGTTCGACTCTGAGGCAAGGCCCATGAACTTTGTATGGCTGCATGTATTTGCCTAGTCTAATGGACTGTGTTGCCTATGAGTTTCCATTGGATTGATAGGCCAGATAATGTCTTTTGCATTTGTTTCGCAATGTTGTGTGCACAGTCACTAGGATTATGTGAACTAATGTAAACTCAAAAGAACCAATTGAATGACCAAAAAGTAAAGATAGCTACACTCATTTAAGCAGTAAGAACCTATAAAGATGTGAGTGAACCAGCCAATATAAAAGTATATAATCTTTATTGAAAAATTTGTTAAAAGACAAACACATAAAACAGACAATGATGAGGACACATACAATTAACCTCAGGTGAACCAAAATATACAAGCAATAAATAGCATAAGTGCATAATGGTCATGTATCGGAAAAAAAGTGCACCAAAAAAGGGGTGCTGTCCAAGTTTCTTTGAAGAGCCAATAGTCTTTAGGTAGATGAAGAGTGTCCCAAAGAACACCAATAAGGTGGAACTATATTAAATTTCAAGCTAAACAAAGCTTTTTTCTTCATTCAAGACTAAATGTATGAGAGCCACAATCCTATTGCTACAAAACGTGGCATATAACAGGGGAAACAAAGAATACATGTGTCTATGATATTAACAGGATATAATCCTATAAGATGCAAACATAATAGTTTATAAAAAGCAAATCCTGAATGGATCAGGTGGTATAACCACAACAATGTTTCCAAATGCCTACAGTCCCAAACAGGGGAGAAGCAGGATCTCAACCATACATATAAAGAAAAGGCAGAAACTGACACAAGTGTCAAAATATAACACTTTTTTCACAGGGCTGGACTAGGAGGCCATATTCCCAGTGTTATAATCAGATAGAAGGGCGGAATGGCTGCATTACCACAGTACTATACCTTTACAAGGAAACAGAGTCAGCCATAGGACCGACCCAAACACTGTGGTGAATCCACAAAAACACACACCAGAAGGGTGTTACAGGGCCCAGACTAAAAAGCCATATTCCCAGTACTATAGCCCACAGAAAGGCAGCATGGCTGCAATACCACAGTAATTTGCCCCTACAAGGGAACAAAGTCAGCCATAAGAACCAACCTTAGCACTGAGTGGCAAGCCCACAAAGACACAGACCAGGAAGATAATAACCTGAGGATAAAGGTACCCCGACACGTGTTTCCCCTTGGAAGAAGCTTTTCTGCGAAACACGTGTCGGGGTACCTTTATCCTCAGGTTATTATCTTCCTGGTCTGTGTCTTTGTGGGCTTGCCACTCAGTGCTAAGGTTGGTTCTTATGGCTGACTTTGTTCCCTTGTAGGGGCAAATTACTGTGGTATTGCAGCCATGCTGCCTTTCTGTGGGCTATAGTACTGGGAATATGGCTTTTTAGTCTGGGCCCTGTAACACCCTTCTGGTGTGTGTTTTTGTGGATTCACCACAGTGTTTGGGTCGGTCCTATGGCTGACTCTGTTTCCTTGTAAAGGTATAGTACTGTGGTAATGCAGCCATTCCGCCCTTCTATCTGATTATAACACTGGGAATATGGCCTCCTAGTCCAGCCCTGTGAAAAAAGTGTTATATTTTGACACTTGTGTCAGTTTCTCCCTTTTCTTTATATGTATGGTTGAGATCCTGCTTCTCCCCTGTTTGGGACTGTAGGCATTTGGAAACATTGTTGTGGTTATACCACCTGATCCATTCAGGATTTGCTTTTTGTAAACTATTATGTTTGCATCTTATAGGATTATATCCTGTTAATATCATAGACACATGTATTCTTTGTTTCCCCTGTTATATGCCACGTTTTGTAGCAATAGGATTGTGGCTCTCATACATTTAGTCTTGAATGAAGAAAAAAGCTTTGTTTAGCTTGAAATTTAATATAGTTCCACCTTATTGGTGTTCTTTGGGACACTCTTCATCTACCTAAAGACTATTGGCTCTTCAAAGAAACTTGGACAGCACCCCTTTTTTGGTGCACTTTTTTTCCGATACATGACCATTATGCACTTATGCTATTTATTGCTTGTATATTTTGGTTCACCTGAGGTTAATTGTATGTGTCCTCATCATTGTCTGTTTTATGTGTTTGTCTTTTAACAAATTTTTCAATAAAGATTATATACTTTTATATTGGCTGGTTCACTCACATCTTTATAGGTTCTTAATGTAAACTCAGTTTCCATCTTGTCTGTGTTGGTGTAGTGGTAGGCTCTTTGCTTGGGCTGCGAGAAATTGTGGGTTTGACTCAGAGGCAAAGCCCATGGACTTTGTATGGCTGCATGTAATTGTTTAGTCCAATGGACTGTGTTGCCTATGAGTTTCCATTGGCTTGATAGGCCAGGTAATGTCTTTTGCTTTTGTTTGGCCATGTTGTGTGCGCAGTCTCTAGGAATATGTGAATTAATGTAGACGCACCTTCCTACTTTTTTGTGTTGGTGTAGTTGTAAGCTCTTTGCTTGTTCTGCCAGAGGTTGTGGGTTTGACTCTGAGGCAAGGCCCATGGACTTTGTATGGCTGCATGTAATTGCCTAGTCCAATGTACTATGTTGTATATGAGTTTCCATTGGATTGATAGGCCAGGGACTGTCTTTTGCTTTTGTTTGGCCATGTTGTGTGCGCAGTCACTAGGATTATGTGAATTTATGTTGAGTCAGTTTCGCTCTTCTCTGTGTTGGTGTAGTGGTAGGCTCTTTGCTTGGGCTACAAGAGGTTGTGGGTTCGACTCTGAGGCAAGGCCCATGGACTTTGTATGGCTGCATGTAATTGCCTAGTCCAATTGATTGCTTTGCCTATGAGTTTCTATTGGATTGATAGGCCAGGTACTGTCTTTTGCTTTTGTTTGGCCATGTTGTGTGCGCAGTCACTAGGATTATGTGAATTAATGTAGAATCAGTTTTTCACTTCTCTGTGTTGGTGTATTGGTAGGCTCTTTGCTTGGGCTACGAGAGGTTGTGGGTTCGACTCTGGGGCAAGGCCCATGGGCTTTGTATGGCTGCATTTAATTGCCTATGATAATGTACTGTGTTACCTATGAGTTTCCATTGGATTGATAGGCCAGGACTGTCTTTTGCTTTTGTTTCCCCATGTTGTGTGCGCAGTCACTAGGATTATGTGAATTAATGTAGAGTCGGTTTCCAACTTCTCTGTGTTGGTTTAGTGGTAGGCTCTTTGCTTGTTCTCCAAGAAGTTGTGGGTTCGACTCTGAGGCAAGGCCCATGAACTTTGTATGGCTGCATGTATTTGCCTAGTCTAATGGACTGTGTTGCCTATGAGTTTCCATTGGATTGATAGGCCAGGTATTGTCTTTTGTTTGGCCATGTTGTGTGCGCAGTCGGTAGGATTATGTGAATTAATGTAGAATCAGTTTCCCACTTATCTGTGTTGGTGTAGTGGTAGGCTCTTTGCTTGGCTGCGAGAAGTTGTGGGTTTGACTCTGAGGCAAGGCCCATGGACTTTGTATGTCTCCATGTAATTGTCTAGTTCAATGGACTGTGTTGCCTATGAGTTTCCATTGGCTTGATAGGCCAGGTAATGTCTTTTGCTTTTGTTTGGCCATGTTGTGTGCACATTCACTAGGATTATGTGAATTAATGTAGACGCAGCTTCCTACTTCTTTGTGTTGGTGTAGTTGTAGGCTCTTTGCTTGTTCTGCCAGAGGTTGTGGGTTTGACTCTGAGGCAAGGCCCATGGACTTTGTATGGCTGCATGTAATTGCCAAGTCCAATGGACTGTGTTGCCTACGAGTTTCCATTGGATTGATAGGCCAGGTATTGTCTTTTGCTTTTGTTTGGCCATGTTGTGTGCGCAGTCACTAGGATTATGTGAATTAATGTAGAATCCGTTTCCCACTTCTCTGTGTTGGTCTAGTGGAAGCTGCTTTGCTTGGCTGCGAGAGGTTGTTGGTTTGACTCTGCGGCATGGCCCATGGACTTTGTATGGCTGCATGTAATCGCCTAGTTCAATGGACTGTGTTGCCTATGAGTTTCCATTGGCCTGATAGGCCAGGTAATGTCTTTTGATTTTGTTTGGCCATGTTGTGTGCGCATTCACTAGGATTATGTGAATTAATGTAGACGCAGCTTCCTACTTCTTTGTGTTGGTGTAGTTGTAGGCTCTTTGCTTGTTCTGCCAGAGGTTGTGGGTTTGACTCTGAGGCAAGGCCCATGGACTTTGTGAGGCTGCATGTAATTGCCTATTCCAATGGACTATGTTGTCTATGAGTTTCCATTGGATTGATAGGCAAGGGACTGTCTTTAGCTTTTGTTTGGCCATGTTGTGTGCGCAGTCACTAGGATTATGTGAATTTATGTTGAGTCAGTTTCGCACTTCTCTGTGTTGGTGTAGTGGTAGGCTCTTTGCTTGGGCTGTGAGAGGTTGTGGGTTTGACTCTGAGGCAAGGCCCATGGACTTTGTATGGCTGCATGTAATTGCCTAGTCCAATGGATTGATAGGCCAGGTACTGTCTTTTGTTTTCGTTTGGCCATGTTTTGTGCGCAGTCACTAGGATTATGTGAGTTAATGTAGAGACAGTTTCATACTTCTCTGTGTTGCTGAAGTGGTAGGCTTTTTTGTTGGGCCTGCGAGAGGTTGTGAGTTCGACTCTGAGGCAAGGCCCATGGACTTTGTATGGCTGCATGTAATTGCCTAGTCCAATGGATTGATAGGCCAGGTGCTTTCTTTTGCTTTTGTTTGGCCATGTTGTGTGCGCAGTCACTAGGAATATGTGAATTAATGTAGAGTCAGTTTCACATTTCTCTTTGTTGGTGTAGTGGTAGGCTCTTTGCTTGGGCTGTGAGAGGTTGTGGGTTTGACTCTGAGGCAAGGCCCATGGACTTTTTATGGCTGCATGTAATTGCCTAGTCCAATGGACTTTGTTGCCTATGAGTTTCCATTGGATTGATAGGCCAGGTATTGACTTTTGCTTTCGTTTGGCCATGTTGTGTGGGCAGTCACTAGGATTATGTGAATTAATGTAGAGTCAGTTTCACATTTCTCTGTGTTGGTGTAGTGTTAGGCTCTTTGCTTGGGCTGCGAGAGGTTGTGGGTTTGACTCTGAGGCAAGGCCCATGGACTTTTTATGGCTGCATGTAATTGCCTAGTCCAATGGACTGTGTTGCCTATGAGTTTCCATTGGATTGATAGGCCAGGTACTGTCTTTTGTTTTCGTTTGGCCATGTTGTGTGCGCACTCTCTAGGATTATGTGAATTAATGTAGAGGCAGGTTCACATTTCTCTGTGTTGGTGTAGTGGTAGGCTCTTTGCTTGAGCTGCGAGAGGTTGTGGGTTTGTCTCTGAGGCAAGGCCCATGGACTTTTTATGGCTGCATGTTATTGCCTAGTCCAATGGACTGTGTTGCCTATGAGTTTCCATTGGATTGATAAGCCAGGTACTGTCTTTTGCTTTTGTTTAGCCATGTTGTGTGCGCAGTCGGTAGGATTATGTGAATTAATGTAGAATCAGTTTCCAACTTCTCTGTGTTGGTTTAGTGGTAGGCTCTTTGCTTGTTCTCCAAGAGGTTGTGGGTTCGACTCTGAGGCAAGGCCCATGAACTTTGTATGGCTGCATGTATTTGCCTAGTCTAATGGACTGTGTTGCCTATGAGTTTCCATTGGATTGATAGGCCAGATAATGTCTTTTGCATTTGTTTCGCCATGTTGTGTGCACAGTCACTAGGATTATGTGAACTAATGTAAACTCAGTTTCCAACTTGTCTGTGTTGGTGTTTTGGAGGCTCTTTGCTTGGGCTGCGAGAAATTGTGGGTTTGACTCTGAGGCAAAGCCCATGGACTTTGTATGGCTGCATGTAATTGTTTAGTCCAATGGACTGTGTTGCCTATGAGTTTCCATTGGCTTGATAGGCCAGGTAATGTCTTTTGCTTTTGTTTGGCCATGTTGTGTGCGCAGTCGCTAGGAATATGTAAATTAATGTAGACGCAGCTTCCTACTTTTTTGTGTTGGTGTAGTTGTAAGCTCTTTGCTTGGGCTACAAGAGGTTGTGGGTTCGACTCTGAGGCAAGGCCCATGGACTTTGTATGGCTGCATGTAATTGCCTAGTCCAATTGATTGCTTTGCCTATGAGTTTCTATTGGATTTATAGGCCAGGTAATGTCTTTTGCTTTTGTTTGGCCATGTTGTGTGCGCAGTCACTAGGATTATGTGAATTAATGTAGAATCAGTTTTCCACTTCTCTGTGTTGGTGTATTTGTAGGCTCTTTGCTTGGGCTACAAGAGGTTGTGGGTTCGACTCTGGGGCAAGGCCCATGGGCTTTGTATGGCTGCATGTATTTGCCTAGTCTAATGGACTGTGTTGCCTATGAGTTTCCATTGGATTGATAGGCCAGGTATTTTCTTTTGTTTGGCCATGTTGTGTGCGCAGTCGGTAGGATTATGTGAATTAATGTAGAATCAGTTTCCCACTTCTCTGTGTTGGTGTAGTGGTAGGCTCTTTGCTTGGCTGCGAGAGGTTGTGGGTTTGACTCTGAGGCAAGGCCCATGGACTTTGTATGGCTGCATGTTATTGCCTAGTCCAATGGACTATGTTACCTATGAGTTTCAATTGGAATGATAGGCCAGGTACTGTCTTTTGCTTTTGTTTGGCCATGTTGTGTGCGCAGTCACTAGGATTATGTGAATTAATGTAGAATCATTCTCCTACTTCTCTGTGTTGGTGTAGTGGTAGGCTCTTTGCTTGGGCTTTGAGAGGTAGTGGTTTTGACTCTGAGGCAAGGCCCATGGACTTTGTATGGCTGCATGTTATTGCCTAGTCCAAAGGATTGCGTTGCCTATGAGTTTCCATTGGATTAATAGGCCAGGTACTGTCTTTTGCTTTTGTATGGCCATGTTGGTTGCGCAGTCACTAGGATTATGTGAATTAATGTAGAGTCATTCACCTAATTCTCTGTGTTGGTGTAGTGGTAGTCTCTTTGCTTAAGCTGCGAGAGGTTGTGGGTTCGACTCTGAGGCAAGGCCCATGGAGTTTGTATGGCTGCATGTAATCGCCTAGTTCAATTGACTGTGTTGCCTATGAGTTCCCATCGGATTGATAGGCCAGGTACTGTCTTTTGCTTTTGTTTGGCCATGTTGTGTGCGCAGTCACTAGGATTATGTGAACTAATGTAAACTCAGATTCCAATTTCTCTGTGTTGGTGTAGTGGTAGGCTCTTTGCTTGGGCTGCGAGATGTTGTGGGTTCGACTCTGAGGCAAGGCCCATGGAGTTTGTATGGCTGCTTGTAATTGCCTAGTTCAATTGACTGTGTTGCCTATGAGTTTCTATTGGCTTGATAGGCTAGGTAATGTCTTCTGCTTTTGTTTGGCCATGTTGTGTGCGCAGTCACTAGGATTATGTGAATTAATGTAGACGCAGCTTCCTACTTCTTTGTGTTTTTGTAGTTGTAGGCTCTTTGCTTGTTCTGCCAGAGGTTGTGGGTTTGACTCTGAGGCAAGGCCCATGGACTTTGTATGGCTGCATGTAATTGCCTAGTCCAATGGACTATGTTGCCTATGAGTTTCCATTGGATTGATAGGCCAGGTACTGCCTTTTGCTTTTGTTTGACCATGTTGTGTGCGCAGTCACTAGGGTTATGGGAATTAATGTAGAGTCAGTTTCCCACTTCTCTGTGTTGGTGTAGTGGTAGGCTCTTTGCTTGGGCTGCGAGATGTTGAGGGTTCGACTCTAATGCAAGGCTCATGGACTTTGAATGGCTGCATGTAATTGCTTAGTCCAATGGACTGTGTTGCCTATGAGTTTCTATTGGATTGATAGGCCAGTTACTGTCTTTTGTTTTCGTTTGGCCATGTTGTGTGCGCAGTCACTAGGATTATGTGAAATAATGTAGAGTCAGGTTTACATTTCTCTGTGTTGGTGTAGTGGTAGGCTCTTTGCTTGAGCTGCGAGAGGGAGC
This sequence comes from Anomaloglossus baeobatrachus, assembly GCF_048569485.1. NCBI lineage: Eukaryota > Metazoa > Chordata > Amphibia > Anura > Aromobatidae > Anomaloglossus > Anomaloglossus baeobatrachus. Next base: position 99,161 of record NW_027444940.1, read on the forward strand.
ACAGAGAAGTAGAAGAATGATTCTACATTAATTCACATAATCCTAGTGACTGCGCACACAACATGGCCAAACAAAAGCAAAAGACAGTACCTGGCCTATCATTCCAATTGAAACTCATGGGTAACATAGTCCATTGGACTAGGCAATAACATGCAGCCATACAAAGTCCATGGGCATTGCCTCAGAGTCAAACCCACAACCTCTCGCAGCTCAAGCAAAGAGCCTACCACTACACCAACACAGAGAAGTGGAAAACTGAGTTTACATTAGTTCACATAATCCTAGTGACTGTGCACACAACATGGCGAAACAAATGCAAAAGACATTATCTGGCCTATCAATCCAATGGAAACTCATAGGCAACACAGTCCACTGGACTAGGCAATAACATGCAGCCATAAAAAGTCCATGGGCCTTGCCTCAGAGTCAAACCCACAACCTCTCGCAGCTCAAGCAAAGAGCCTACCACTACACCAACACAGAGAAATGTGAACCTGCCTCTACATTAATTCACATAATCCTAGTGAGTGCGCACACAACATGGCCAAACGAAAACAAAAGACAGTACCTGGCCTATCAATCCAATGGAAACTCATAGGCAACACAGTCCATTGGACTAGGCAATTACATGCAGCCATAAAAAGTCCATGGGCCTTGCCTCAGAGTCAAACCCACAACCTCTCGCAGCCCAAGCAAAGAGCCTAACACTACACCAACACAGAGAAATGTGAACCTGACTCTACATTAATTCACATATTCCTAGTGACTGCGCACACAACATGGCCAAACAAAAGCAAAAGAAAGCACCTGGCCTATCAATCCAATGGAAACTCATAGGCAACACAGTCCATTGGACTAGGCAATTACATGCAGCCATAAAAAGTCCATGGGCCTTGCCTCAGAGTCGAACTCACAACCTCTCGCAGCCCAACAAAAAAGCCTACCACTTCAGCAACACAGAGAAGTATGAAACTGTCTCTACATTAACTCACATAATCCTAGTGACTGCGCACAAAACATGGCCAAACGAAAACAAAAGACAGTACCTGGCCTATCAATCCATTGGACTAGGCAATTACATGCAGCCATACAAAGTCCATGGGCCTTGCCTCAGAGTCAAACCCACAACCTCTCACAGCCCAAGCAAAGAGCCTACCACTACACCAACACAGAGAAGTGCGAAACTGACTCAACATAAATTCACATAATCCTAGTGACTGCGCACACAACATGGCCAAACAAAAGCTAAAGACAGTCCCTTGCCTATCAATCCAATGGAAACTCATAGACAACATAGTCCATTGGACTAGGCAATTACATGCAGCCTCACAAAGTCCATGGGCCTTGCCTCAGAGTCAAACCCACAACCTCTGGCAGAACAAGCAAAGAGCCTACAACTACACCAACACAAAGAAGTAGGAAGCTGCGTCTACATTAATTCACATAATCCTAGTGAATGCGCACACAACATGGCCAAACAAAAGCAAAAGACATTACCTGGCCTATCAGGCCAATGGAAACTCATAGGCAACACAGTCCATTGAACTAGGCGATTACATGCAGCCATACAAAGTCCATGGGCCATGCCGCAGAGTCAAACCCACAACCTCTCGCAGCCAAGCAAAGCAGCTTCCACTAGACCAACACAGAGAAGTGGTAAACGGATTCTACATTAATTCACATAATCCTAGTGACTGCGCACACAACATGGCCAAACAAAAGCAAAAGACAATACCTGGCCTATCAATCCAATGGAAACTCGTAGGCAACACAGTCCATTGGACTTGGCAATTACATGCAGCCATACAAAGTCCATGGGCCTTGCCTCAGAGTCAAACCCACAACCTCTGGCAGAACAAGCAAAGAGCCTACAACTACACCAACACAAAGAAGTAGGAAGCTGCGTCTACATTAATTCACATAATCCTAGTGAATGTGCTTACAACATGGCCAAACAAAAGCAAAAGACATTACCTGGCCTATCAAGCCAATGGAAACTCATAGGCAACACAGTCCATTGAACTAGACAATTACATGGAGACATACAAAGTCCATGGGCCTTGCCTCAGAGTCAAACCCACAACCTCTCGCAGGCAAGCAAAGAGCCTACCACTACACCAACACAGATAAGTGGGAAACTGATTCTACATTAATTCACATAATCCTACCGACTGCGCACACAACATGGCCAAACAAAAGACAATACCTGGCCTATCAATCCAATGGAAACTCATAGGCAACACAGTCCATTAGACTAGGCAAATACATGCAGCCATACAAAGTTCATGGGCCTTGCCTCAGAGTCGAACCCACAACTTCTTGGAGAACAAGCAAAGAGCCTACCACTAAACCAACACAGAGAAGTTGGAAACCGACTCTACATTAATTCACATAATCCTAGTGACTGCGCACACAACATGGGAAAACAAAAGCAAAAGACAGTACCTGGCCTATCAATCCAATGGAAACTCATATACAACATAGTCCATTGGACTAGGCAATTACATGCAGCCATACAAAGTCCATGGGCCTTGCCCCAGAGTCGAACCCACAACCTCTCGTAGCCCAAGCAAAGAGCCTACCAATACACCAACACAGAGAAGTGAAAAACTGATTCTACATTAATTCACATAATCCTAGTGACTGCGCACACAACATGGCCAAACAAAAGCAAAAGACAGTACCTGGCCTATCAATCCAATAGAAACTCATAGGCAAAGCAATCAATTGGACTAGGCAATTACATGCAGCCATACAAAGTCCATGGGCCTTGCCTCAGAGTCGAACCCACAACCTCTTGTAGCCCAAGCAAAGAGCCTACCACTACACCAACACAGAGAAGAGCGAAACTGACTCAACATAAATTCACATAATCCTAGTGACTGCGCACACAACATGGCCAAACAAAAGCAAAAGACAGTCCCTGGCCTATCAATCCAATGGAAACTCATATACAACATAGTCCATTGGACTAGGCAATTACATGCAGCCATACAAAGTCCATGGGCCTTGCCTCAGAGTCAAACCCACAACCTCTGGCAGAACAAGCAAAGAGCTTACAACTACACCAACACAAAAAAGTAGGAAGGTGCGTCTACATTAATTCACATATTCCTAGAGACTGCGCACACAACATGGCCAAACAAAAGCAAAAGACATTACCTGGCCTATCAAGCCAATGGAAACTCATAGGCAACACAGTCCATTGAACTAGGCAATTACATGCAGCCATACAAAGTCCATGGGCCTTGCCTCAGAGTCAAACCCACAACCTCTCGCAGCCAAGCAAAGCGCCTTCCACTACACCAACACAGAGAAGTGGGAAACTGATTCTACATTAATTCACATAATCCTACCGACTTCGCACACAACATAACCAAACAAAAGACATTACCTGGCCTATCAGTCCAATGAAAACTCATAGGCAACACAGTACATTGGACTAGGCAATTACATGCAGCCATACAAAGTCTATGGGCTTTGCCTCAGAGTCAAACCCACATTTTCTCGCAGCCCAAGCAAAGAGCCTACCACTACACCAACACAGAGAAGTTGAAAACTGAGTTTACATTAGTTCACATAATCCTAGTGACTGCGCACACAACATGGCCAAACAAAAGCAAAAGGTAGTACCTGGCCTATCAATCCAATAGGAACTCATAGGTAACACAGTCAACTAAAATAGGCAATTACATGCAGCCATACAAACTCCATGGGCCTTGCCTCAAAGTCGACCCAACAACCTTTCGCAGCTTAAGCAAAGAGACTACCACTACACCAACACAGAGAAGTAGGTAAATGACTCTACATTAATTCACATAATCCTAGTGACTGCGCACACAACATGGCCAAACAAATGCAAAAGATATTATCTGGCCTATCAATCCAATGAAATCATAGGCAACATAGTCCATTAGACTAAGCAAAGTCATACAAAGTTAATGGGCCTTGCCTCAGAGTCGAACCCACAACCTCTTGGAGAACAAGCAAAGAGCCTACCACTAAACCAATACAGAGAAGTTGGAAACAGACTCTACATTAATTCACAGAATCCTAGTGACTGCGCACACAACATGGCCAAACAAAAGCAAAAGACAGTACCTGGCCTATCAATCCAATGGAAACTCAAAGCTAACACAGTACATTGGACTAGGCAATTAAATGCAGCCATACAAAGTCCATGGGCCTTGCATTAGAGTCGAACCCACAGCCTCTCGCAGCCCAAGCAAAGAGCCTACCACTACACCAACACAGAGAAGTGGGATACTGATTCTACATTAATTCAAATAATCCTACTGACTGCGCACACAACATGGCCAAACAAAAGACAATACCTGGCCTATCAATTCAAAGGAAACTCATAGGCAACACAGTCCATTGGACTTGGCAATTACATGCAGCCATACAAAGTCCATGGGCTTTGCCTCAGAGTCAAACCCACAATTTCTCGCAGCCCAAGTTAATAGCCTACGATTACACCAACACAGAGAAGTTGGAAACTGAGTTTACATTAGTTCACATAATCCTAGTGACTGCGCACACAACATGGCCAAACAAAAGACAATACCTGGCCTATCAATTCAATGGAAACTCATAGGCAACACAGTCAATTGAACTAGGCAATTACATGCTGCCATACAAACTCCATGTGCTTTGCCTCAGAGTCGAACCCACAACCTCTCACAGCTTAAGCAAAGAGACTACAACTACACCAACACAGAGAAGTAGGTGAATGACTCTACATTAATTCACATAATCCTAGTGACTGCGAACACAACATGGCCAAACAAAAGCAAAAGACAGTACCTGGCCTATCAATCCAATTGAAACTCATAGGCAACATAGTCCATTGGACTAGGCAATAACATGCAGCCATACAAAGTCCATGGGCCTTGCCTCAAAGTCTAACTCACAACCTCTCGCAGCTCAAGCAAAGAGCCTACCACTACACCAACACAGAGAAATGTGAACCTGACTCTACATTAATTCACATAATCCTAGTGACTGCGAACACAACATGGCCAAACATAAGCAAAAGGCAGTACCTGGCCTATCAATCCAATGGGAACTCATACGCAACACAGTCAATTGAACTACGCAATTACATGCAGCCATACAAACTCCATGGGCCTTGCCTCAGAGTCGAACCCACAACCTCTCGCAGCTTAAGCAAAGAGCCTACCCCTAAACCAACACAGAGAAGTGGGAAACTGATTCTACATTAATTCACATAATCCTACCGACTGCGCACACAACACGGCCAAACAAAAGACAATACCTGGCCTATCAATTCAATGGAAACTCATAGGCAACACAGTCCATTGGACTAGGCAATTACATGCAGCCATACAAAGTCCATGGGCTTTGCCTAAAAGTCAAACCCACAACTTCTCGCAGCCCAAGCAAAGAGCCTACCACTACACCAACACAGAGAAGTTGGTAACTGAGTTTACATTAATTCACATAATCCTAGTGACTGCGCACACAACATGGCCAAACAAAAGCAAAAGACAGTACCTGGCCTATCAATCCAATGGAAAATCATAGGCAACACAGTCAATTGGACTAGACAATTACATGGAGACATACAAAGTCCATGGGCCTTTCCTCAGAGTCAAACCCACAACCTCTCGCAGCCAAGCAAAGAGCCTACCACTACACCAACACAGAGAAGTGGGAAACTGATTCTACATTAATTCACATAATCCTACCGACTGCGCACACAACATGGCCAAACAAAAGACAACACCTGGCCTATCAATCCAATGGAAACTCATAGGCAACACAGTCCATTAGACTAGGCAAATACATGCAGCCATATAAAGTTCATGGGCCTTGCCTCAGAGTCGAACCCACATCCTCTTGGAGAACAAGCAAAGAGCCTACCACTAATCCAACACAGAGAAGTTGGAAATCGACTCTACATTAATTCACATAATCCTAGTGACTGCGCACACAACATGGCCAAACAAAAGCAAAAGACATTACCTGGCCTATCAATCCAATGTAAACTCATAGGTAACACAGTACATTACTAGGATTATGTGAATTAATGTAGAGTCAGGTTCACATTTCTCTGTGTTGGTGTAGTGGTAGGCTCTTTGCTTGAGCTGCGAGAGTTTGTGAGTTAGACTTTGAGGCATGGCCCATGGACTTTGTATGGCTGCATGTTATTGCCTAGTCCAATGGACTATGTTGCCTATGAGTTTCAATTGGATTGATAGGCAAGGTACTGTCTTTTGCTTTTGTTTGGCCATGTTGTGTTCGCAGTCACTAGGATTATGTGAATTAATGTAGAGTCATTCACCTACTTCTCTGTGTTGGTGTAGTTGTAGTCTCTTTGTTGCTTATGAGTTTCAATTTGATTGATAGGCCAGGTACTGTCTTTTGCTTTTGTTTGGCCATGTTATGTGCGCAGTCACTAGGATTATGTGAATTAATGTAGAGTCATTCACCTTCTTCTCTGTGTTGGTGTAGTGGTAGTCTCTTTGCTTAAACTGCGAGAGGTTGTGGGTTCGACTCTGAGGCAAAGCCCATGGAGTTTGTATGGCAGCATGTAATTGCCTAGTTCAATTGACTGTGTTGCCTATGAGTTTCCATTGAATTGATAGGCCAGGTATTGTCTTTTGTTTGGCCATGTTGTGTGCGCAGTCACTAGGATTATGTGAACTAATGTAAACTCAGTTTCCAACTTCTCTGTGTTGGTGTAATCGTAGGCTATTTCCTTGGGCTGCGAGAAATTGTGGGTTTGACTCTGAGGCAAAGCCCATGGACTTTGTATGGCTGCATGTAATTGCCAAGTCCAATGGATTGTGTTGCCTATGAGTTTCCTTTGAATTGATAGGCCAGGTATTGTCTTTTGTTTGGCCATGTTGTGTGCGCAGTCGGTAGGATTATTTGAATTAATGTAGAAACAGTTTCCCACTTCTCTGTGTTGGTGTAGTGGTAGGCTCTTTGCTTGGGCTGCGAGAGGTTGTGGGTTCGACTCTAATGCAAGGCCCATGGACTTTGTATGTCTCCATGTAATTGTCTAGTCCAATGGACTGTGTTGCCTATGAGTTTCCATTGGTTTGATAGGCCAGGTACTGTCTTTTGCTTTTGTTTGGCCATGTTGTGTGCGCAGTCACTAGGATTCTGTGAATTAATGTAGAGTTTGTTTCCAACTTCTCTGTGTTGGTTTAGTGGTAGGCTCTTTGCTTGTTCTCCAAGAGGTTGTGGGTTCGACTCTGAGGCAAGGCCCATTAACTTTGTATGGCTGCATATATTTGCTTAGTCTAATGGACTATGTTGCCTATGATTTCATTGGATTGATAGGCCAGATAATGTCTTTTGCATTTGTTTGGCCATGTTGTGTGCGCAGTCTCTAGGATTATGTGAATTAATGTAGAGTCCTTTACCTACTTCTCTGTGTTGGTGTAGAGGTAGTCTTTTTGCTTAAGCTGCGAAAGGTTGTTGGTTCGACTTTGAGGCAAGGCCCATGGAGTTTGTATGGATGCATGTAATTGCCTATTTCAGTTGACTGTGTTACCTATGAGTTCCTATTGGATTGATAGGCCAGGTACTACCTTTTGCTTTTGTTTGGCCATGTTGTGTGCGCAGTCACTAGGATTATGTGAACTAATGTAAACTCAGTTTTCAACTTCTCTGTGTTGGTGTAGTGGTAGGCTCTTTTCTTGGGCTGCGAGAAAATGTGGGTTTGACTCTGAGGCAAAGCCCATAGACTTTGTATGGCTGCATGTAATTGCCTAGTCCAATGAACTGTGTTGCCTATGAGTTTTCATTGGACTGATAGGCCAGGTATTGTCTTTTGTTTGGTTATGTTGTGTGCGAAGTCGGTAGGATTATGTGAATTAATGTAGAATCAGTTTCCCACTTCTCTGTGTTGGTGTAGTGGAAGGCGCTTTGCTTGGCTGCGAGAAGTTGTGGGTTTGACTCTGAGGCAAGGCCCATGGACTTTGTATGGCTGCATGTAATTGCCTAGTTCAATGGACTGTGTTGCCTATGAGTTTCCATTGGCTTGATAGGCCAGGTAATGTCTTTTGCTTCTGTTTGGCCATGTTGTGTGCGCAGTCACTAGGATTATGTGAATTAATGTAGATGCAGCTTCCTACTTCTTTGTGTTGGTGTGGTTGTAGGCTCTTTGCTTGTTCTGCCAGAGGTTGTGGGATAGACTCTGAGGCAAGGCCCATGGACTCTGTATGGCTGCATGTAATTGCCTAGTCCAATGGATGGGGTTGCCTCTGAGTTTCCATTGGATTGATAGGCCAGGTACTGTCTTTTGCTTTTGTTTGGCCATGTTGTGTGCGCAGTCACTAGGATTATGTGAGTTAATGTAGAGTCAGTTTCACACTTCTCCGTGTTGCTGTAGTGGTAGGCTTTTTTCTTGGGCTGCGAGAGGTTGTGAGTTCGACTCTGAGGCAAGGCCCATGGACTTTTTATGGCTGCATGTAATTGCATAGTCCAATGGACTATGTTACCTATGAGATTCCATTGGATTGATAGGCCAGGTGCCTTCTTTTGCTTTTGTTTGGCCATGTTTTGTGCGCAGTCACTAGGATTATGTGAATTAATGTTGAGTCAGTTTCCCACTTCTCTGTGTTGGTGTAGTGGTAGGCTCTTTGCTTGGGCTGGGAGAGGTTGTGAGTTCGACTCAAATGCAAGGCTCATGGACTTTGTATGGCTGCATCTAATTGCCTAGTCCAAAGGACTGTGTTGCCTATGAGTTTCCATTGGATTGATAGGCCAGGTATTGACTTTTGCTTTCGTTTGGCCATGTTGTGTGCGCAGTCACTAGGATTATGTGAATTAATATAGAGTCAGTTTCACATTTCTCTGTGTTGGTGTAGTGGTAGGCTCTTTGCTTGAGCTGCGAGAGGTTGTGGATTTGACTCTGAGGCAAGGCCCTTGGACTTTTTATGGCTGCATGTAATTGCCTAGTATAATGGACTGTGTTGCCTATGAGTTTCCATTGGATTGATAGGCCAGGTATTGACTTTTGCTTTCGTTTGGCCATGTTGTGTGCGCAGTCACTAGGTTTATGTGAATTAATGTAGAGTCAGGTTCACATTTCTCTGTGTTGGTGTAGTAGTAGGCTCTTTGCTTAAACTGCGAGAGGTTGTGAGTTCGACTTTGAGGCAAGGCCCATGGACATTGTATGGCTGCATGTTATTGCCTAGTCCAATGGACTATGTTGCTTATGAGCTTCAATTGGATTGATAGGCCAGATACTGTCTTTTGCTTTTGTTTGGCCATGTTGTGTGCGCAGTCACTAGGATTATGTGAATTAATGTAGAGTCATTCACCTACTTCTCTGTGTTGGTTTAGTGGTAGGCTCTTTGCTTGTTCTCCAAGAGGTTGTGGGTTCGACTCTGAGGCAAGGCCCATGAACTTTGTATGGCTGCATGTATTTGCCTAGTCTAATGGACTGTGTTGCCTATGAGTTTCTATTGGATTGATAGGCCAGATAATGTCTTTTGCATTTGTTTGGCCATGTTGTGTGCACAGTCACTAGGATTATGTGAACTAATGTAAACTCTGTTACCAACGTCTCTGTGTTGGTGTAGTGGTAGGCTCTTTGCTTGGGCTGCGAGAAATTGTGGGTTTGACTCTGAGGCAAAGCCCATGGACTTTGTATGGCTGCATGTAATTGTCTTGTCCAATGGACTGTGTTGCCTATGAGTTTCCACTGGTTTGATAGGCCAGGTAATGTCTTTTGCTTTTGTTTGGCCATGTTGTGTGCGCAGTCACTAGGAATATGTGAATTAATGTAGACGCAGCTTCCTACTTTTTTGTGTTGGTGTAGTTGTAAGCTCTTTGCTTGTTCTGCCAGAGGTTGTGGGTTTGACTCTGAGGCAAGGCCCATGGACTTTGTATGGCTGCATGTAATTGCCTAGTCCAATGGACTATGTTGTCTATGAGTTTCCATTGGATTGATAGGCCAGGGACTGTCTTTTGCTTTTGTTTGGCCATGTTGTGTGCGCAGTCACTAGGATTATGTGAATTTATGTTGAGTCAGTTTCGCTTTTCTCTGTGTTGGTGTAGTGGTAGGCTCTTTGCTTGGGCTGAGAGAGGTTGTGGGTTTGACTCTGAGACAAGGCCCATGGACTTTGTATGGCTGCATGTAATTGCCTAGTCCAATTGATTGCGTTGCCTATGAGTTTCCATTGGATTGATAGGCCAGGTACCGTCTTTTGCTTTTGTTTGGCCATGTTGTGTGCGCAGTCACTAGGATTATGTGAATTAATGTAGAATCTGTTTTCCACTTCTCTGTGTTGGTGTATTGGTAGGCTCTTTGCTTGGGCTACGAGAGGTTGTGGGTTTGACTCTGGGGCAAGGCCCATGGGCTTTGTATGGCTGCATGCAATTGCCTAGTCCAATGTACTGTGTTACCTATGAGTTTACATTGGATTGATAGGCCAGGTAATGTCTTTTGCTTTTGTTTGGCCATGTTGTGTGCGCAGTCACTAGGATTATGTGAATTAATGTAGAGTCAGTTTCCAACTTCTCTGTGTTGGTTTAGTGGTAGGCTCTTTGCTTGTTCTCCAAGAGGATGTGGGTTCGACTCTGAGGCAAGGCCCATGAACTTTGTATGGCTGCATGTATTTGACTAGTCTAATGGACTGTGTTGCCTATGAGTTTCCATTGGATTGATAGGCCAGGTATTGTCTTTTGTTTGGCCATGTTGTGTGCGCAGTCGGTAGGATTATGTGAATTAATGTAGAATCAGTTTCCCACTTCTCTGTGTTGGTGTAGTGGTAGGCTCTTTGCTTGGGCTGCGAGAAGTTGTGGGTTTGACTTTTAGGCAAAGCCCATGGACTTTGTATGGCTGCATGTAATTGCCTAGTCCAATGGACTGTGTTGCCAATGAGTTTCCATTGAATTGATAGGCCAGGTATTGTCTTTTGTTTAGCCATGTTGTGTGCGCAGTCGGTAGGATTATGTGAATTAATGTAGAAACAGTTTCCCACTTCTCTGTGTTGGTGTAGTGGTAGGCTCTTTGCTTGGCTGCGAGAGGTTGAGGGTTTGACTCTGAGGCAAGGCCCATGGACTTTGTATGTCTCCATGTAATTTTCTAGTCCAATGGACTGTGTTGCCTATGAGTTTCCATTGGATTGATAAGCCAGGTACTGACTTTTGCTTTTGTTTGGCCATGTTGTGTGCGCAGTCGGTAGGATTATGTGAATTAATGTAGTACCAGTTTCTCACTTTTCTGTGTTGGTGTAGTAGTAGGCTCTTTGCTTGGCTGCGCGAGGTTGTGGGTTTGACTCTGAGGCAAGGCCCATGGACTTTGTATGTCTCCATGTAATTGTCTAGTCCAATGGACTGTGTTGCCTGAGTTTCCATTGGATTGATAGGCCAGGTATTGACTTTTGCTTTCGTTTGGCCATGTTGTGTGCGCAGTCACTAGGATTATGTGAATTAATGTAGAGTCAGTTTCACATTTCTCTGTGTTGGTGTAGTGGTAGGATCTTTGCTTGGGCTGCGAGAAGTTGTGGGTTTGACTCTGAGGCAAGGCCCATGGACTTTTTATGGCTGCATGTAATTGCCTAGTCCAATGGACTGTGTTGCCTATGAGTTTCCATTGGATTGATAGGCCAGGTATGGACTTTTGCTTTCGTTTGGCCATGTTGTGTGCGCAGTCACTAGGATTATGTGAATTAATGTAGAGGCAGGTTCACATTTCTCTGTGTTGGTGTAGTGGTAGGCTCTTTGCTTGAGCTGCGAGAGGTTGTGAGTTCGACTTTGAGGCAAGGCCCATGGACTTTGTATGGCTGCATGTTATTGCCTAGTCCAATGGACTGTGTTGCCTATGAGTTTCCATTGGATTGATAAGCCAGGTACTGTCTTTTGCTTTTGTTTAGCCATGTTGTGTGCGCAGTCGGTAGGATTATGTGAATTAATGTAGAATCAGTTTCCCACTTCTCTGTATTGGTGTAGTGGTAGGCTCTTTGCTTAGCTGCGAGAGGTTGTGGGTTTGACTCTGAAGCAAGGCCCATGGACTTTGTATGTCTCCATGTAATTGTCTAGTCCAATGGACTGTGTTGCCTATGAGTTTCCATTGGATTGATAGGCCTGGTACTGTCTTTTGCTTTTGTTTGGCCATGTTGTGTGCGCAGTCACTAGGATTATGTGAATTAATGTGGAGTCAGTTTCCAACTTCTCTGTGTTGGTTTAGTGGTAGGCTCTTTGCTTGTTCTCCAAGAGGTTGTGGGTTCGACTCTGAGGCAAGGCCCATGAACTTTGTATGGCTGCATGTATTTGCCTAGTCTAATGGACTGTGTTGCCTATGAGTTTCCATTGGATTGATAGGCCAGATAATGTCTTTTGCATTTGTTTCGCAATGTTGTGTGCACAGTCACTAGGATTATGTGAACTAATGTAAACTCAGTTTCCATCTTGTCTGTGTTGGTGTAGTGGTAGGCTCTTTGCTTGGGCTGCGACAAATTGTGGGTTTGACTCAGAGGCAAAGCCCATGGACTTTGTATGGCTGCATGTAATTGTTTAGTCCAATGGACTGTGTTGCCTATGAGTTTCCATTGGCTTGATAGGCCAGGTAATGTCTTTTGCTTTTGTTTGGCCATGTTGTGTGCGCAGTCTCTAGGAATATGTGAATTAATGTAGACGCACCTTCCTACTTATTTGTGTTGGTGTAGTTGTAAGCTCTTTGCTTGTTCTGCCAGAGGTTGTGGGTTTGACTCTGAGGCAAGGCCCATGGACTTTGTATGGCTGCATGTAATTGCCTAGTCCAATGGACTATGTTGTATATGAGTTTCCATTGGATTGATAGGCCAGGGACTGTCTTTTGCTTTTGTTTGGCCATGTTGTGTGTGCAGTCACTAGGATTATGTGAATTTATGTTGAGTCAGTTTCGCTCTTCTCTGTGTTGGTTTAGTGGTAGGCTCTTTGCTTGGGCTACAAGAGGTTGTGGGTTCGACTCTGAGGCAAGGCCCATGGACTTTGTATGGCTGCATGTAATTGCCTAGTCCAATTGATTGCTTTGCCTATGAGTTTCTATTGGATTGATAGGCCAGGTACTGTCTTTTGCTTTTGTTTGGCCATGTTGTGTGCGCAGTCACTAGGATTATGTGAATTAATGTAGAATCAGTTTTTCACTTCTCTGTGTTGGTGTATTGGTAGGCTCTTTGCTTGGGCTACGAGAGGTTGTGGGTTCGACTCTGGGGCAAGGCCCATGGGCTTTGTATGGCTGCATTTAATTGCCTAGTCTAATGTACTGTGTTACCTATGAGTTTCCATTGGATTGATAGGCCAGGTACTGTCTTTTGCTTTTGTTTGGCCATGTTGTGTGCGCAGTCACTAGGATTATGTGAATTAATGTAGAGTCGGTTTCCAACTTCTCTGTGTTGGTTTAGTGGTAGGCTCTTTGCTTGTTCTCCAAGAAGTTGTGGGTTCGACTCTGAGGCAAGGCACATGAACTTTGTATGGCTGCATGTATTTGCCCAGTCTAATGGACTGTGTTGCCTATGAGTTTCCATTGGATTGATAGGCCAGGTATTGTCTTTTGTTTGGCCATGTTGTGTGCGCAGTCGGTAGGATTATGTGAATTAATGTAGAATCAGTTTCCCACTTATCTGTGTTGGTGTAGTGGTAGGCTCTTTGCTTGGCTGCGAGAGGTTGTGGGTTTGACTTTGAGGCAAGGCCCATGGACTTTGTATGTCTCCATGTAATTGTCTAGTTCAATGGACTGTGTTGCCTATGAGTTTCCATTGGCTTGATAGGCCAGGTAATGTCTTTTGCTTTTGTTTGGCCATGTTGTGTGCACATTCACTAGGATTATGTGAATTAATGTAGACGCAACTTCCTACTTCTTTGTGTTGGTGTAGTTGTAGGCTCTTTGCTTGTTCTGCCAGAGGTAGTGGGTTTGACTCTGAGGCAAGGCCCATGGACTTTGTATGGCTGCATGTAATTGCCAAGTCAATGGACTGTGTTGCCTACGAGTTTCCATTGGATTGATAGGCCAGGTATTGTCTTTTGCTTTTGTTTGGCCATGTTGTGTGCGCAGTCACTAGGATTATGTGAATTAATGTAGAATCCGTTTCCCACTTCTCTGTGTTGGTGTAGTGGAAGCTGCTTTGCTTGGCTGCGAGAGGTTGTGGGTTTGACTCTGCGGCATGGCCCATGGACTTTGTATGGCTGCATGTAATCGCCTAGTTCAATGGACTGTGTTGCCTATGAGTTTCCATTGGCCTGATAGGCCAGGTAATGTCTTTTGCTTTTGTTTGGCCATGTTGTGTGCGCATTCACTAGGATTATGTGAATTAATGTAGACGCAGCTTCCTACTTCTTTGTGTTGGTGTAGTTGTAGGCTCTTTGCTTGTTCTGCCAGAGGTTGTGGGTTTGACTCTGAGGCAAGGCCCATGGACTTTGTGAGGCTGCATGTAATTGCCTATTCCAATGGGCTATGTTGTCTATGAGTTTCCATTGGATTGATAGGCAAGGGACTGTCTTTAGCTTTTGTTTGGCCATGTTGTGTGCGCAGTCACTAGGATTATGTGAATTTATGTTGAGTCAGTTTCGCACTTCTCTGTGTTGGTGTAGTGGTGGGCTCTTTGCTTGGGCTGTAAGAGGATGTGGGTTTGACTCTGAGGCAAGGCCCATGGACTTTGTATGGCTGCATGTAATTGCCTAGTCCAATGGATTGATAGGCCAGGTACTGTCTTTTGTTTTCGTTTGGCCATGTTTTGTGCGCAGTCACTAGGATTATGTGAGTTAATGTAGAGCCAGTTTCACACTTCTCTGTGTTGCTGAAGTGGTAGGCTTTTTTGTTGGGCTGCGAGAGGTTGTGAGTTCGACTCTGAGGCAAGGCCCATGGACTTTGTATGGCTGCATGTAATTGCATAGTCCAATGGACTGCGTTACCTATGAGTTTCCATTGGATTGATAGGCCAGGTGCTTTCTTTTGCTTTTGTTTGGCCATGTTGTGTGCGCAGTCACTAGGAATATGTGAATTAATGTAGAGTCAGTTTCACATTTCTCTTTGTTGGTGTAGTGGTAGGCTCTTTGCTTGGGCTTTGAGAGGTTGTGGGTTTGACTCTGAGGCAAGGCCCATGGACTTTTTATGGCTGCATGTAATTGCCTAGTCCAATGGACTTTGTTGCCTATGAGTTTCCATTGGATTGATAGGCCAGGTATTGACTTTTGCTTTCGTTTGGCCATGTTGTGTGCGCAGTCACTAGGATTATGTGAATTAATGTAGAGTCAGTTTCACATTTCTCTGTGTTGGTGTAGTGGTAGGCTCTTTGCTTGGGCTGCGAGAGGTTGTGGGTTTGACTCTGAGGCAAGGCCCATGGACTTTTTATGGCTGCATGTAATTGCCTAGTCCAATGGACTGTGTTGCCTATGAGTTTCCATTGGATTGATAGGCCAGGTACTGTATTTTGTTTTCGTTTGGCCATGTTGTGTGCGCACTCACTAGGATTATGTGAATTAATGTAGAGGCAGGTTCACATTTCTCTGTGTTGGTGTAGTGGTAGGCTCTTTGCTTGAGCTGCGAGAGGTTGTGGGTTTGACTCTGAGGCAAGGCCCATGGACTTTTTATGGCTGCATGTTATTGCCTAGTCCAATGGACTGTGTTGCCTATGAGTTTCCATTGGATTGATAAGCCAGGTACTGTCTTTTGCTTTTGTTTAGCCATGTTGTGTGCGCAGTCGGTAGGATTATGTGAATTAATGTAGAATCAGTTTCCAACTTCTCTGTGTTGGTTTAGTGGTAGGCTCTTTGCTTGTTCTCCAAGAGGTTGTGGGTTCGACTCTGAGGCAAGGCCCATGAACTTTGTATGGCTGCATGTATTTGCCTAGTCTAATGGACTGTGTTGCCTATGAGTTTCCATTGGATTGATAGGCCAGATAATGTCTTTTGCATTTGTTTCGCCATGTTGTGTGCACAGTCACTAGGATTATGTGAACTAATGTAAACTCAGTTTCCAACTTGTCTGTGTTGTTGTAGTGGTAGGCTCTTTGCTTGGGATGCGAGAAATTGTGGGTTTGACTCTGAGGCAAAGCCCATGGACTTTGTATGGCTGCATGTAATTGTTTAGTCCAATGGACTGTGTTGCCTATGAGTTTCCATTGGCTTGATAGGCCAGGTAATGTCTTTTGCTTTTGTTTGGCCATGTTGTGTGCGCAGTCGCTAGGAATATGTAAATTAATGTAGACGCAGCTTCCTACTTTTTTGTGTTGGTGTAGTTGTAAGCTCTTTGCTTGTTCTGCCAGAGGTTGTGGGTTTGACTCTGAGGCAAGGCCCATGGACTTTGTATGGCTGCATGTAATTGCCTAGTCCAATGGACTATGTTGTATATGAGTTTCCATTGGATTGATAGGCCAGGGACTGTCTTTTGCTTTTGTTTGGCCATGTTGTGTGCACAGTCACTAGGATTATGTGAACTAATGTAAACTCTGTACCAACTTCTCTGTGTTGGTGTAGTGGTAGGCTCTTTGCTTGGGCTACAAGAGGTTGTGGGTTCGACTCTGAGGCAAGGCCCATGGACTTTGTATGGCTGCATGTAATTGCCTAGTCCAATTGATTGCTTTGCCTATGAGTTTCTATTGGATTTATAGGCCAGGTAATGTCTTTTGCTTTTGTTTGGCCATGTTGTGTGCGCAGTCACTAGGATTATGTGAATTAATGTAGAATCAGTTTTCCACTTCTCTGTGTTGGTGTATTTGTAGGCTCTTTGCTTGGGCTACAAGAGGTTGTGGGTTCGACTCTGGGGCAAGGCCCAGGGGCTTTGTATGGCTGCATGTATTTGCCTAGTCTAATGGACTGTGTTGCCTATGAGTTTCCATTGGATTGATAGGCCAGGTATTTTCTTTTGTTTGGCCATGTTGTGTGCGCAGTCGGTAGGATTATGTGAATTAATGTAGAATCAGTTTCCCACTTCTCTGTGTTGGTGTAGTGGTAGGCTCTTTGCTTGGCTGCGAGAGGTTGTGGGTTTGACTCTGAGGCAAGGCCCATGGACTTTGTATGTCTCCATGTAATTGTCTAGTCCAATGGACTGTGTTGCCTATGAGTTTCTATTGGATTTATAGGCCAGGTACTGTCTTTTGCTTTTGTTTGGCCATGTTGTGTGCGCAGTCACTAGGATTATGTGAATTAATGTAGAGTCAGGTTCACATTTCTCTGTGTTGGTGTAGTTGTAGGCTCTTTGCTAGAGCTGCGAGAGGTTGTGAGTTCAACTTTGAGGCAAGGCCCATGGACTTTGTATGGCTGCATGTTATTGCCTAGTCCAATGGACTATGTTACCTATGAGTTTCAAATGGAATGATAGGCCAGGTACTGTCTTTTGCTTTTGTTTGGCCATGTTGTGTGCGCAGTCACTAGGATTATGTGAATTAATGTAGAGTCAGTTTCACACTTCTCTGTGTTGATGTAGTGGTAGGCTTTTTTCTTGGGCTGCGAGAGGTTGTGAGTTCGACTCTGAGGCAAGGCCCATGGACTTTGTATGGCTGCATGTAATTGCCTAGTCCAATGGACTATGTTGTCTATGAGTTTCCATTGGATTGATAGGCCAGGGACTGTCTATTGCTTTTGTTTGGCCATGTTGTGTGCGCAGTCACTAGGATTATGTGAATTTATGTTGAGTCAATTTCGCACTTCTCTGTGTTGGTGTAGTGGTAGGCTCTTTGCTTGGGCTTTGAGAGGTAGTGGTTTTGACTCTGAGGCAAGGCCCATGGACTTTGTATGGCTGCATGTTATTGCCTAGTCCAAAGGATTGCGTTGCCTATGAGTTTCCATTGGATTAATAGGCCAGGTACTGTCTTTTGCTTTTGTTTGGCCATGTTGTGTGCGCAGTCACTAGGATTATGTGAATTAATGTAGAGTCATTCACCTAATTCTCTGTGTTGGTGTAGTGGTAGTCTCTTTGCTTAAGCTGCGAGAGGTTGTGGGTTCGACTCTGAGGCAAGGCCCATGGAGTTTTATGGCTGCATGTAATCGTCTAGTTCAATTGACTGTGTTGCCTATGAGTTCCCATCGGATTTATAGGCCAGGTACTGTCTTTTGCTTTTGTTTGGCCATGTTGTGTGCGCAGTCACTAGGATTATGTGAACTAATGTAAACTCAGATTCCAACTTCTCTGTGTTGGTGTAGTGGTAGGCTCTTTGCTTGGGCTGCGAGAAATTGTGGGTTCGACTCTGAGGCAAGGCCCATGGAGTTTGTATGGCTGCATGTAATCGCCTAGTTCAATTGACTGTGTTGCCTATGAGTTTCCATTAGCTTGATAGGCTAGGTAATGTCTTCTGCTTTTGTTTGGCCATGTTGTGTGCGCAGTCACTAGGATTATGTGAATTAATGTAGACGCAGCTTCCTACTTCTTTGTGTTTTTGTAGTTGTAGGCTCTTTGCTTGTTCTGCCAGAGGTTGTGGGTTTGACTCTGAGGCAAGGCCCATGGACTTTGTATGGCTGCATGTAATTGCCTAGTCCAATGGACTATGTTGCCTATGAGTTTCCATTGGATTGATAGGCCAGGTACTGCCTTTTGCTTTTGTTTGACAGTGTTGTGTGCGCAGTCACTAGGGTTATGGGAATTAATGTAGAGTCAGTTTCCCACTTCTCTGTGTTGGTGTAGTGGTAGGCTCTTTGCTTGGGCTGCGAGAGGTTGTGGGTTCGACTCTAATGCAAGGCTCATGGACTTTGAATGGCTGCATGTAATTGCTTAGTCCAATGGACTGTGTTGCCTATGAGTTTCTATTGGATTGATAGGCCAGTTACTGTCTTTTGTTTTCGTTTGGCCATGTTGTGTGCGCAGTCACTAGGATTATGTGAAATAATGTAGAGTCAGGTTTACATTTCTCTGTGTTGGTGTAGTGGTAGGCTCTTTGCTTGAGCTGCGAGAGGTTGTGAGTTCGACTTTGAGGCAAGGCCCATGGACTTTGTATGGCTGCATGTAATTGCCTAGTCCAATTGATTGCTTTGCCTATGAGTTTCTATTGGATTGATAGGCCAGGTACTGTCTTTTTCTTTTGTTTGGCAATGTTGTGTGCGCAGTCACTAGGATTATGTGAATTAATGTAGAGTCATTCACCTACTTCTCTGTGTTGGTGTAGTGGTAGTCTCTTTGCTTAAGCTGCAAGAGGTTGTGGGTTCGACTCTGAGGCAAGGCCCCTGGAGTTTGTATGGCTGCATGTAATTGCCTATTTCAATTAACTGTTTTGCCTATGAGTTCCCATTGGATTGATAGGCCAGGTACTGTCTTTTGCTTTTGTTTGGCCATGTTGTGTGCGCAGTCACTAGGATTATGTGAACTAATGTAAACTCAGTTTCCAACTTCTCTGTCTTGGTGTAGTGGTAGGCTCTTTGCTTGGGCTGCGAGAAATTGTGGGTTTGACTCTGAGGCAAAGCCCATGGACTTTATATGGCTGCATGTAATTGCCTAGTCCAATGGACTGTGTTGCCTATGAGTTTCCATTGGATTGATTGGCCAGGTATTATCTTTTGTTTGGTTATGTTGTGTGCGCAGTCGGTAGGATTATGTGAATTAATGTAGAATCAGTTTCCCAGTTCTCTGTGTTGCTGTAGTGGAAGGCTCTTTGCTTAGCTGCAAGAGGTTGTGGGTTTGACTCTGAGGCAAGGCCCATGGAGTTTGTATGGCTGCATGTAATTGCCTAGTTCAATTAACTGTGTTGCCTATGAGTTCCCATTGGATTGATAGGCCAGGTACTGTCTTTTGCTTTTGTTTGGCCATGTTGTGTGCGCAGTCACTAGGATTATGTGAATTAATGTAGACGCAGCTTCCTACTTCTTTGTGTTGGTGAAGTTGTAGGCTCTTTGCTTGTTCTGCCAGAGATTGTGGGTATGACTCTGAGGCAAGGCCCATGGACTTTGTATGGCTGCATGTAATTGCGTAGTCCATTGGACTATGTTGTCTATGAGTTTCCATTGGATTGATAGGCCAGGGACTGTCTTTTGTTTTTGTTTGGTCATGTTGTGTGCGCAGTCACTAGGATTATGTGAATTAATGTAGAGTCATTCTCTTCTCTGTGTTGGTGTAGTGGTAGGCTCTTTCCTTGGGTTACAGGAAGTTGTGGGTTTGACTTTGAGGCAAAGCCCATGGACTTTGTATGGTTGAATGTAATTGCCTAGTCCAATGGACTGTGTTGCCTATGAGTTTTCATTGAATGAATAGGCCAGGTATTGTCTTTTGTTTGGCCATGTTGTGTGCGCAGTCGGTAGGATTATGTGAATTAATGTAGAATCAGTTTCCCACTTCTCTGTGTTAGTGTAGTGGTAGGCTTTTTGCTTGGCTGCGAGAAGTTGTGGGTTTGACTCTGAGGCAAGGCCCATGGACTTTGTATGTCTCCATGTAATTGTCTAGTCCAATGGACTGTGTTGCCTATGAGTTTCCATTGGATTGATAGGCCAGGTACTGTCTTTTGCTTTTGTTTGGCCATGTTGTGTGCGCAGTCACTAGGATTATGTGAATTAATGTAGAAATGGTTTTCCACTTCTCCGTGTTGGTGTATTGGTAGGCTCTTTGCCTTGGCTATGAGAGGTTGTGGGTTTGACTCTGGGGCAAGGTCCATGGGCTTTGTATGGCTGCATGTAATTGCCTAGTCCAATGTACTGTGTTACCTATGAGTTTCCGTTGGATTGATAGGCCACGTACTGTCTTTTGCTTTTGTTTGGCCATGTTGTGTGCGCAGTCACTAGGATTATGTTAATTAATGTAGAGTCGGTTTCCAACTTCTCTGAGTTGGTTTAGTGGTAGGCTCTTTGCTTGTTCTCCAAGAGGTTGTGGGTTCGACTCTGAGGCAATGCCCATGAACTTTACATGGCTGCATGTAAGTGCCTAGTCTAATGGACTGTGTTGCCTATGAGTTTCCATTGGATTGATAGGCCAGATAATGTCTTTTGCATTTGTTTGGCCATGTTGTGTGCGTAGTCACTAGGATTATGTGAATTAATGTAGAGTCATTCACCTACTTCTCTGTGTTGGTGTAGTGGTAGGCTCTTTGCCCTGGCTACGAGAGTTTTTGGGTTCGACTCTGGGGCAAGACCCATGGGCTTTGTATGGCTGCATGTAATTGCCTAGTCCAATGTACTGTGTTACCTATGAGTTTCTATTGGATTGATAGGCTAGGTACTGTCTTTTGCTTTTGTTTGGCCATGTTGTGTGCGCAGTCACTAGGATTATGTTAATTAATGTAGAGTCGGTTTCCAACTTCACTGAGTTGGTTTAGTGGTAGGCTCTTTGCTTGTTCTCCAAGAGGTTGTGGGTTCGACTCTGAGGCAAGGCCCATGAACTTTGTTTGGCTGCATGTAATTGCCTAGTCTAATGGACTGTGTTGCCTATGAGTTTCCATTTGATTGAATGGCCAGGTACTGTCTTTTGTTTTCGTTTGGCCATGTTGTGTGCGCAGTCACTAGGATTATGTGAATTAATGCTATTGGATTTTTCAAGTCAGTATTCACACAGCAGTTTCTGCTATTTCATGTATTCCCCTTACATAGTCACTGGTGTGCATACCTTATCTCCCCATAGTGATGTTTTTTTAGGTTTTTGCACCCAGTTCGGACTTAGAATGGTGTTCCAAACGTTATTCCTATTTGTTAGTATTTTTTCGTTTGTGAACCCTCCCCAACCACACCTATTGCCAATCCATATCATACGCATAAATAGCCTGGGTCTCAGCTTCCCATACACGGTAGGTTTTTTAACTGCATGAGAGGACACACACAAGCTAGGGACCCCAACGTAGAGAAATACTTTGGCGTAGTGTTGGGGCTCTATTGCATTGATCAATTCAGTAGCTAAATTTCTCTTGATTCATATGTTCATGGCAGTAATGCAGATTCCATTTTTCACATATTCACTCTTGCATATAGCTATTGAATTTTTCAAGTCAGTATTCACACAGCAGTTTCTGCTATTTCATGTATTCCCCTTACATAGTCACTGGTGTGCATACCTTATCTCCCCATAGTGCCTGGGATCTGACCCAGACACTAGCAGTTTTGCACTCCTACCCAAAACTGGGCTGTTCCCTGAACTCACTACCTCCACGGTTCAACTCTTAACTGAACTTCAACTAACTAACTGGTTTTCCCACCTCCAGGCCTGTGAACTCCTTGGTGGGTGGGGCCAACCGCCTGGCACCGCCCCACCTGGTGTGGACATCAGCCCCTGGAGGGAGGCAACAACGGTTTTGTGTCTGACTAGTGTAACTATCCGGGAAAGGGGGTGTGTGTGTGTGTTATGTCTGTGACTAACTGGCTAGTCCAGGGCGTCACACTTGCACCCCCTTCTTGTGATGTGAAGGTGTGTAGTCAGTGCCTACGTGTAATTCCTGACACCACTCCTCTGGCTGACTTGGTGAGCTGTCACTGACTGGGTGGGGTGCAGTAATGGTGGATGCTGCTGCTGCTTGGATAGCATGTGTATCTACTGTGAACAGCTTATCAATGGTGGCAAATCGGGGCAGCTTAACCTCTTGCTCTCCGCAGTTCAACACTCTCACGCGCACTCTTCCCTTCCGTATTAATGAATAAAACTGTGATATAAATAGTATATAGATACCCCACAAATGCAGATAAAGGTAGGTTATGGGAAAAGGGAGAAGAGGGAAACAGGAAAATAGTGTAATAAAGTATACCTTCCAGGGGGGAGAGGAAATGGCAGCACAGCCAGTGGAGGTGAAGCAAGGGGAAGCCTGCAACTAAATTGTTGAGAGCATTATCACATGGTGACTGAGCCTGATTGTAACGGGAGCATAGAGGTGCCGATCCTGTCTTACCTGCGTTGGTGTAGAAGTGGGTTTCCAGTGGTGGAGTCAGCTGTGTGCAGTGGTGGCTGTGGGTTCTTTTATGTGCGACCGTAGTAATAGCTGCGCCCACTTCCTGTATGGGAGTGGAATGCAGTGAGGCTAATGGAACGCACGTCCACGTGCCGCGCCCCTGAAGGTAATACCGATCATTGAATACAAAAAAATTTCTCATACTACTGTATGGGGGTCCCTATATTTAATATGATATCCAAGCCACAGCATCCACCGTTACTTCACCACACCCATTCAGTGACAGCTCACCAAGTCAACCAGAGGAGTGGTGTAAGGAATTACACGTAGGCACTGACTCCACACCTTCACATCACAAGAAGCGGGTCCACAGGGTAGTGCAAGAATACGAGCAAGTCTTCAGCAAACATCCGCTAGACTTTGGGAGAATAAAAGGGGTCCATATTCATGGTTTAAGAACTTGGGTTCTAACGTGCCCAGAGTATGCTCCACTCTATGCTCCCTTTACAATCAGGCTCAGTCACCATGTGATAACGCTCTCAACTCTTTAGTTGCAGGCTTCCTTTTGCTTCACCTCCACTGGCTGTGCTGCCATTTCCTCTCACCCCCAGAAGGTATACTTTATTACACTATTTTCCTCTTTCCCTGTTCCCCCTTTTCCCATAACCTACCTTTATTTACAATTGTGGGGTATCTATATGATATTTACATCATAGTTTTATTCATTAGTGCGGAAGGGAAGAGTGCCCGTGAGAGTGTTAAACTGCGGAGAGCAGGAGGTTAAGCTGCCCCGACTTGCCACCATTGATAAGCTGTTCACAGTAGATACACATGCTATCCAAGTAGCAGCATCCACTATTACTGCACCCCACCCAGTCAGTGACTGCTCACCAAGTCAGCCAGAGGAGTGGTGTAAGGAATTACACGTAGGCACTGACTCCACACCTTCACATCACAAGAAGCGGGTCCACAGGGTAGTGCAAGAATACGAGCGAGCAAGTCTTCAGCAAACATCCGCTAGATTTTGGGGGAATAAAAGGGGTCCAACACTACATCCCCACAGGTGCACACCCACCCATCAAAGAGAGCTATAAGCCAATACCACCTTCACATTACCAGTGTACCAAGGACATGTTGAGCAACATGAAGGCGGCTGGGGTTATCCGTGACAGTTGTAGCCTTTGGGCAGCTCCGTTGGTCCTGTTAAAGAAGAAGGACAGCACCACTCCCCCGTATTGAGGAATCGCTAGCTGCATTGAGAACTGCAAATTATTTTTCTACCCTTGATCTCACTAGTCACTATTGGCTAGTGTCCGTTGCTGAGGCAGACCGGGGGAAGACCGCCTTTGCCACCCCTATGGCGCTGGAGGTCGGCAGACTGTTGTTCAAAAGCAGTGTCTGACGAACAAATTTGCTTCATCCTGAGGAACTGGCCAGTCGGTACGGCCCGGATGGTGGAGGGGGTATGAGCAGAAGAAGCATGCAGCAGTGCGTTGACTGATGTTTCCTTCCTATGGACGTCGGTCTGAACAATTCGCTCAGAACCGAATGAAATTTTAATATCCAGGAAGTCAACGCAACTGCTGCTATGCTTATGCGTCAATCTGATGTTAAAGGTGTTGTTATTAAGTTCCTTCTCAAAACCTAGCTGTCTCCCGTTCCATCTCGCGTCCGCTCGTCGGGCTCCCCAATACACATAAGAGTGGCCAAGGATCCAGACCAGGGAAGGAAGAGGGGGTGCTTCTGCAATACAAAATGTACAGACGACACCATTTTATTGCCTCACCAAACCAAATTGACAAAAAACACACACTCTCACCCCCCCCATTGCTACCCTAATACCCCCCCTTTTCCCCTCAATTGCCAACAACCACCTGGGGACGTACATACGACTTAAAGCGCTGCGACTTCCACCTACCAATCTGCTTAACTGTCTCCTCCGGTAGGCCGCATATAGAGGCCTCCGTCGCTGCCCCAATCCGAAAGACTTCGGATCTAACCCCAACGACTTCAAACATGCCCTAAAAACACTCACAAATTGGTATCTCGATAAAAAGGACCCATCCTCGTGACATAATAAGGGGCCATCCACCTTCGGACGGATCTGTTGAAAATTCCCGAGACACTTGAACGGGCACATATCAGATGCCACAACCATCCCCAAACGGACTAGTCTACCCACACCTCTCTGATCAGTTTTCGATTTCCTAATCCAAAATTCAACTCCGTTTTCCACTGACATAATGTCACCCCAATCCAAGCCCCCGGGGAACGCCTTACTGGGCGATACCAACTCCCCAACCCGCAGGGCTCTAAAAAACGCCAAAGAAAGGCTAACTTAAACAAACTCACCTCAAACGGAGATAGACAAACCCCCCACAACGCCCTACCCAGCCGGGTAGGGACCCAGCCCAGCCCAGCTGGGACCCAGTTTGAGCGAGGAACGGAACAAGTCCTTCCCACACCAAGGTTTGCAGGCCCTACCTCAGTCAGGGTTTCACCCACACTCTACAGCTCCGGAATGTCATGCTCTTCAGCCTCCTCCTCCTCCTGCGCATCCTCATCCACTTTACCCTCCACACCAGTCCCAAGCTGGAAGCACTGCAGCACTGCCTCGGCGAAGCGGCAACAGACTGTGCTGCAGCTAATCTGCATAGGTGACAAACCCCACAATGCAGAAGAGGTGTGGACAGCTCTAAAACAGCATGCAGATCACTGGCTCACACCTCTGAACCTAAAGCCAGGAAAGGTTGTGTGTGACAATGGCCGGAACCTGGTGGCGGCTTTGAGGCGAGGCCAGCTGACACATGTTCCATGCATGGCCCATGTGCTCAACCTCGTGGTTCAGCGGTTTCTAAAGTCATACCCAGAGCTGTCTGATCTGCTGGTAAAAGTTCGCTGCCTGTCTGCACATTTTCGAAAGTCACCTACTGCTTCAGCCGGCCTTGCCGGCTTTCAGCGTCGTTTGCATCTTCCGGCTCACAGACTGGTGTGTGATGTCCCCACGCGTTGGAATTCAACTCTGCACATGTTGATCAGGATATGTGAGCAGAAGAGGGCAGTTGTTGAGTACCTGCATCACCTAAGCCGTCGGGAAATGGGTCAAACTCCACACATAACACCTGAGGAGTGGAGATGGATGTCCGACCTATGTACCATCCTCCAAAACTTTGAGGACTCCACCAAGATGGTGAGCGGCGATGACGCCATTATTAGCGTCACCATACCGCTTCTCTGCCTTCTAAAACGGTCTCTGCTCAAAACCAAACATGATGCATTGCAGGCGGAACACGATGAGTTGGAGCGAGAAACAGTAGTGGGTGTGGGTGATAACACACAGTCCAGCCTCGTCTCATCACAACGTGCAGTGGAGGACTATGATGAGGAGGAGGATGAAGACATGGAGCAACTCTCCGGCCAAATTGAGGATATGACATGCATACCAATCATATGCTCAGTTCAGCGTGGCTGGCCAGAGGACAGGGTAGATGATGAGGAGGAGGAGGAGGAGGAGGAGGAGGAGAAGGAGGAGGACAGCATGTTCAGTCATCGTGTTGGTCTGGATACTGAAGTGATGGCTGTTAAGAGTCTGGCGCACATGGATGACTTTATGGTAAGCTGCCTGTCTCGTGACCCTCGCGTTAAGAACATCTTGGCCGACAATCATTACTGGTTGGTAACACTGTTAGACCCACGCTACAAGGAGAACTTTATGTCTCTTATTCCCGAGGCGGAGAGGTCAGCCAAAATGCAGCAGTTCCGGAAGGCCATAGTCACGGAAGTAGGCAAAGCATTCCCTTCACAAAACGCTAGCGTCATAATTGTAACACTATTAGTTAAAAGAAAGGGATAAAATGTAAAAAAAAACAAAATAAGGCATGACTTTTTTTTAACATCAAATTTTTTTTTTTTAGATTTAACCAAAGAATGTGCACATTTGTTATAATAAACAAGTGAAAAATGTTGAAAATCAGTCATCCAAAGGTGTGTGAAAAAAATATATATATATGGTACCAATAAAAATGTCACTTTGTCCTGCAAAGAATGCAGCCCCCCAAATTATTTTTTTCCTCTGTGCGGCCCATACACCCAGCCGAGTTTGAGACCCCCTGCCTTACACTATATAGATATCATGTTCATTCCCCATCTATCTTGCTCAGGAGAGCATCTCCCTCCCCCGGCACCAAGAGCAGCTCATATTGAATTGTTACATTGACTAGTAACACTGCACACAGAAATGCACCTTAATATTCCACTGTTAACCCTTTCCTCCCAGCAGTAACACACAACTCCTCACCTTGATATCATGGTGATTTATGGTCAGAATGACTTCAATGCGATCAGTGATTTCTATTCTAGCTCTGCTCACATAGATTTTATATCCACACTCAACTATAGGCTGTTCTTCATATTTTGGGGGCTTTTAGTCAGATATACTAGTTTGTGCCTGTATAGTATTGGTGTAGATGGGAGTGTAGGGCATGGGTTACATGGCACTGTGGTGGGATACTGATGGGAGGTATTGGTGCTGTGTTTGATGCTTCTACTGGGTATTTTCCTACAAATACTGGAACAGCTCACTGCTTAGAATGATCCTTCCCAGCTCTATAATATATTATATATACCCCACAATGCAGGCTCACACACACATTTGTCTCAAGTGTGTTGTAGGGACACAGATACAGTCTTGGTCATGTGACTAAAGGCTACTTTACACACTGCGATATCGGTCCCGATATCGCTAGTGTGGGTACCCGCCCCATCTGTTGCGCGACACGGGTAAATCGCTGCCCATGCCGCACAACACCGACCAGACCCGTCACACATACTTACCTGACCGGCGACGTCGCTGTGACCGGCGAACCGCCTCCTTTCTAAGGGGGCGGTCCGTGCGGCGTCACAGCGACGTCACTGAGCGACCGCCCAATAGCAGCGGAGGGGCGGAGATGAGTGGCCGGAACATCCCGCCCACCTCCTTCCTTCCTCATAGCGGCTGGGAGGCAGGTAAGGAGAGGTT
The DNA here is from genome assembly GCF_048569485.1 of Anomaloglossus baeobatrachus. Taxonomy (NCBI): domain Eukaryota; kingdom Metazoa; phylum Chordata; class Amphibia; order Anura; family Aromobatidae; genus Anomaloglossus; species Anomaloglossus baeobatrachus. Next base: position 126,926 of record NW_027444940.1, read on the forward strand.
CCTCGTTTCTGCGGTGTCACACGGAGTGATGTGTGCTGCCGCAGGAGCGACGAACTACATCGTTACTGCTGCAGTAACGATAATCGAGAATGGAGACCCATGTCACCGATGAGCGATTTTGCACGTTTTTGCAACGATGCAAAATCGCTCATCGGTGTCACACGCAGCAACATCGCTAATGCGGCCGGATGTGCGTCACAAATTCCGTGACCCCAACGACTCCGCATTAGCGATGTCGCAGCGTGTAAAGCCCCCTTTAGTGGGAGTGGTGTACAGGGTCTTAGCAGTAAAGAGTATTCCATATTTCTGCCAGATACCCACAGAGATATTGAAATCTGAAAAAAGAGACTTCTGCTCATTGAAGGTAAGAACTGCTCACATAGCGTTCAACTCCACAGCAAACGAGTGCTCTAGCACTGGCATCTCAGCAGGGATATTCCCCTACTACACATGTGTGTCTGGGTCGCTGTGACAGTTTACAGGACATAACTCAAGGCACCTAGATAGAAGGCAGAGGTACTGGGATTGGTTGGTTTTTGGTGACGGAGGTGCAGGGGCTGGCGCCCATGTGCAGTGCTGGCTAAGGTATATTGATGATATTTTGATTTTTTGGCAGGGCACTGTGGAGCAGCTCGAGACATTTATGGAGGAACTTAATAACAACACCTTTAACATCAGATTGACGCATAAGCATAGCAGCAGTTGCGTTGACTTCCTGGATATTAAAATTTCATTCGGTTCTGAGCGAATTGTTCAGACCGACGTCCATAGGAAGGAAACATCAGTCAACGCACTGCTGCATGCTTCTTCTGCTCATACCCCCTCCACCATCCGGGCCGTACCGACTGGCCAGTTCCTCAGGATGAAGCAAATTTGTTCGTCAGACACTGCTTTTGAACAACAGTCTGCCGACCTCCAGCGCCATAGGGGTGGCAAAGGCGGTCTTCCCCCGGTCTGCCTCAGCAACGGACACTAGCCAATAGTGACTAGTGAGATCAAGGGTAGAAAAATAATTTGCAGTTCTCAATGCAGCTAGCGATTCCTCAATACGGGGGAGTGGTGCTGTCCTTCTTCTTTAACAGGACCAACGGAGCTGCCCAAAGGCTACAACTGTCACGGATAACCCCAGCCGCCTTCATGTTGCTCAACATGTCCTTGGTACACTGGTAATGTGAAGGTGGTATTGGCTTATAGCTCTCTTTGATGGGTGGGTGTGCACCTGTGGGGATGTAGTGTTGGACCCCTTTTATTCCCCCAAAATCTAGCGGATGTTTGCTGAAGACTTGCTCGCTCGTATTCTTGCACTACCCTGTGGACCCGCTTCTTGTGATGTGAAGGTGTGGAGTCAGTGCCTACGTGTAATTCCTTACACCACTCCTCTGGCTGACTTGGTGAGCAGTCACTGACTGGGTGGGGTGCAGTAATAGTGGATGCTGCTACTTGGATAGCATGTGTATCTACTGTGAACAGCTTATCAATGGTGGCAAGTCGGGGCAGCTTAACCTCCTGCTCTCCGCAGTTTAACACTCTCACGGGCACTCTTCCCTTCCGCACTAATGAATAAAACTATGATGTAAATATCATATAGATACCCCACAATTGTAAATAAAGGTAGGTTATGGGAAAAGGGGGAACAGGGAAAGAGGAAAATAGTGTAATAAAGTATACCTTCTGGGGGTGAGAGGAAATGGCAGCACAGCCAGTGGAGGTGAAGCAAAAGGAAGCCTGCAACTAAAGAGTTGAGAGCGTTATCACATGGTGACTGAGCCTGATTGTAAAGGGAGCATAGAGTGGAGCATACTCTGGGCACGTTAGAACCCAAGTTCTTAAACCATGAATATGGACCCCTTTTATTCTCCCAAAGTCTAGCGGATGTTTGCTGAAGACTTGCTCGTATTCTTGCACTACCCTGTGGACCCGCTTCTTGTGATGTGAAGGTGTGGAGTCAGTGCCTACGTGTAATTCCTTACACCACTCCTCTGGTTGACTTGGTGAGCTGTCACTGAATGGGTGTGGTGAAGTAACGGTGGATGCTGTGGCTTGGATATCATATTAAATATAGGGACCCCCATACAGTAGTATGAGAAATTTTTTTGTATTCAATGATCGGTATTACCTTCAGGGGCGCGGCACGTGGACGTGCGTTCCATTAGCCTCACTGCATTCCACTCCCATACAGGAAGTGGGCGCAGCTATTACTACGGTCGCACATAAAAGAACCCACAGCCACCACTGCACACAGCTGACTCCACCACTGGAAACCCACTTCTACACCAACGCAGGTAAGACAGGATCGGCACCTCTATGCTCCCGTTACAATCAGGCTCAGTCACCATGTGATAATGCTCTCAACAATTTAGTTGCAGGCTTCCCCTTGCTTCACCTCCACTGGCTGTGCTGCCATTTCCTCTCCCCCCTGGAAGGTATACTTTATTACACTATTTTCCTGTTTCCCTCTTCTCCCTTTTCCCATAACCTACCTTTATCTGCATTTGTGGGGTATCTATATACTATTTATATCACAGTTTTATTCATTAATACGGAAGGGAAGAGTGCGCGTGAGAGTGTTGAACTGCGGAGAGCAAGAGGTTAAGCTGCCCCGATTTGCCACCATTGATAAGCTGTTCACAGTAGATACACATGCTATCCAAGCAGCAGCAGCATCCACCATTACTGCACCCCACCCAGTCAGTGACAGCTCACCAAGTCAGCCAGAGGAGTGGTGTCAGGAATTACACGTAGGCACTGACTACACACCTTCACATCACAAGAAGGGGGTGCAAGTGTGACGCCCTGGACTAGCCAGTTAGTCACAGACATAACACACACACACACCCCCTTTCCCGGATAGTTACACTAGTCAGACACAAAACCGTTGTTGCCTCCCTCCAGGGGCTGATGTCCACACCAGGTGGGGCGGTGCCAGGCGGTTGGCCCCACCCACCAAGGAGTTCACAGGCCTGGAGGTGGGAAAACCAGTTAGTTAGTTGAAGTTCAGTTAAGAGTTGAACCGTGGAGGTAGTGAGTTCAGGGAACAGCCCAGTTTTGGGTAGGAGTGCAAAACTGCTAGTGTCTGGGTCAGATCCCAGGCACTATGGGGAGATAAGGTATGCACACCAGTGACTATGTAAGGGGAATACATGAAATAGCAGAAACTGCTGTGTGAATACTGACTTGAAAAATTCAATAGCTATATGCAAGAGTGAATATGTGAAAAATGGAATCTGCATTACTGCCATGAACATATGAATCAAGAGAAATTTAGCTACTGAATTGATCAATGCAATAGAGCCCCAACACTACGCCAAAGTATTTCTCTACGTTGGGGTCCCTAGCTTGTGTGTGTCCTCTCATGCAGTTAAAAAACCTACCGTGTATGGGAAGCTGAGACCCAGGCTATTTATGCGTATGATATGGATTGGCAATAGGTGTGGTTGGGGAGGGTTCACAAACGAAAAAATACTAACAAATAGGAATAACGTTTGGAACACCATTCTAAGTCCGAACTGGGTGCAAAAACCTAAAAAAACATCACTATGGGGAGATAAGGTATGCACACCAGTGACTATGTAAGGGGAATACATGAAATAGCAGAAACTGCTGTGTGAATACTGACTTGAAAAATCCAATAGCATTAATTCACATAATCCTAGTGACTGCGCACACAACATGGCCAAACGAAAACAAAAGACAGTACCTGGCCATTCAATCAAATGGAAACTCATAGGCAACACAGTCCATTAGACTAGGCAATTACATGCAGCCAAACAAAGTTCATGGGCCTTGCCTCAGAGTCGAACCCACAACCTCTTGGAGAACAAGCAAAGAGCCTACCACTAAACCAACTCAGTGAAGTTGGAAACCGACTCTACATTAATTAACATAATCCTAGTGACTGCGCACACAACATGGCCAAACAAAAGCAAAAGACAGTACCTAGCCTATCAATCCAATAGAAACTCATAGGTAACACAGTACATTGGACTAGGCAATTACATGCAGCCATACAAAGCCCATGGGTCTTGCCCCAGAGTCGAACCCAAAAACTCTCGTAGCCAGGGCAAAGAGCCTACCACTACACCAACACAGAGAAGTAGGTGAATGACTCTACATTAATTCACATAATCCTAGTGACTACGCACACAACATGGCCAAACAAATGCAAAAGACATTATCTGGCCTATCAATCCAATGGAAACTCATAGGCAACACAGTCCATTAGACTAGGCACTTACATGCAGCCATGTAAAGTTCATGGGCATTGCCTCAGAGTCGAACCCACAACCTCTTGGAGAACAAGCAAAGAGCCTACCACTAAACCAACTCAGAGAAGTTGGAAACCGACTCTACATTAATTAACATAATCCTAGTGACTGCGCACACAACATGGCCAAACAAAAGCAAAAGACAGTACGTGGCCTATCAATCCAACGGAAACTCATAGGTAACACAGTACATTGGACTAGGCAATTACATGCAGCCATACAAAGCCCATGGACCTTGCCCCAGAGTCAAACCCACAACCTCTCATAGCCAAGGCAAAGAGCCTACCAATACACCAACACGGAGAAGTGGAAAACCATTTCTACATTAATTCACATAATCCTAGTGACTGCGCACACAACATGGCCAAACAAAAGCAAAAGACAGTACCTGGCCTATCAATCCAATGGAAACTCATAGGCAACACAGTCCATTGGACTAGACAATTACATGGAGACATACAAAGTCCATGGGCCTTGCCTCAGAGTCAAACCCACAACTTCTCGCAGCCAAGCAAAAAGCCTACCACTACACTAACACAGAGAAGTGGGAAACTGATTCTACATTAATTCACATAATCCTACCGACTGCGCACACAACATGGCCAAACAAAGGACAATACCTGGCCTATTCATTCAATGAAAACTCATAGGCAACACAGTCCATTGGACTAGGCAATTACATTCAACCATACAAAGTCCATGGGCTTTGCCTCAAAGTCAAACCCACAACTTCCTGTAACCCAAGGAAAGAGCCTACCACTACACCAACACAGAGAAGAGAATGACTCTACATTAATTCACATAATCCTAGTGACTGCGCACACAACATGACCAAACAAAAACAAAAGACAGTCCCTGGCCTATCAATCCAATGGAAACTCATAGACAACATAGTCCAATGGACTACGCAATTACATGCAGCCATACAAAGTCCATGGGCCTTGCCTCAGAGTCATACCCACAATCTCTGGCAGAACAAGCAAAGAGCCTACAACTTCACCAACACAAAGAAGTAGGAAGCTGCGTCTACATTAATTCACATAATCCTAGTGACTGCGCACACAACATGGCCAAACAAAAGCAAAAGACAGTACCTGGCCTATCAATCCAATGGGAACTCATAGGCAACACAGTTAATTGAACTAGGCAATTACATGCAGCCATACAAACTCCATGGGCCTTGCCTCAGAGTCAAACCCACAACCTCTTGCAGCTAAGCAAAGAGCCTTCCACTACAGCAACACAGAGAACTGGGAAACTGATTCTACATTAATTCACATAATCCTACCGACTGCGCACACAACATAACCAAACAAAAGATAATACCTGGCCAATCAATCCAATGGAAACTCATAGGCAACACAGTCCATTGGACTAGGCAATTACATGCAGCCATATAAAGTCCATGGGCTTTGCCTCAGAGTCAAACCCACAATTTCTCGCAGCCCAAGCAAAGAGCCTACCACTACACCAAGACAGAGAAGTTGGAAACTGAGTTTACATTAGTTCACATAATCCTAGTGACTGCGCACACAACATGGCCAAACAAAAGCAAAAGACAGTACCTGGCCTATCAATCCAATGGGAACTCATAGGCAAAACAGTTAATTGAAATAGGCAATTACATGCAGCCATACAAACTCCAGGGGCCTTGCCTCAGAGTCGAACCCACAACCTCTTGCAGCTTAAGCAAAGAGACTACCACTACACCAACACAGAGAAGTAGGTGAATGACTCTACATTAATTCACATAATCCTAGTGACTGCGCACACAACATTGCCAAACAAAAGAAAAAGACAGTACCTGGCCTATCAATCCAATAGAAACTCATAGGCAAAGCAATCAATTGGACTAGGCAATTACATGCAGCCATACAAAGTCCATGGGCCTTGCCTCAAAGTCGAACTCACAACCTCTCGCAGCTCAAGCAAAGAGCCTACCACTACACCAACACAGAGAAATGTAAACCTGACTCTACATTATTTCACATAATCCTAGTGACTGCGCACACAACATGGCCAAACGAAAACAAAAGACAGTAACTGGCCTATCAATCCAATAGAAACTCATAGGCAACACAGTCCATTGGACTAAGCAATTACATGCAGCCATTCAAAGTCCATGAGCCTTGCATTAGAGTCGAACCCACAACCTCTCGCAGCCCAAGCAAAGAGCCTACCACTACACCAACACAGAGAAGTGGGAAACTGACTCTACATTAATTCCCATAACCCTAGTGACTGCGCACACAACACTGTCAAACAAAAGCAAAAGGCAGTACCTGGCCTATCAATCCAATGGAAACTCATAGGCAACATAGTCCATTGGACTAGGCAATTACATGCAGCCATACAAAGTCCATGGGCCTTGCCTCAGAGTCAAACCCACAACCTCTGGCAGAACAAGCAAAGAGCCTACAACTACAAAAACACAAAGAAGTAGGAAGCTGCGTCTACATTAATTCACATAATCCTAGTGACTGCGCACACAACATGGCCAAACAAAAGCAGAAGACATTACCTAGCCTATCAAGCTAATGGAAACTCATAGGCAACACAGTCAATTGAACTAGGCGATTACATGCAGCCATACAAACTCCATGGGCCTTGCCTCAGAGTCGAACCCACAATTTCTCGCAGCCCAAGCAAAGAGCCTACCACTACACCAACACAGAGAAGTTGGAATCTGAGTTTACATTAGTTCACATAATCCTAGTGACTGCGCACACAACATGGCCAAACAAAAGCAAAAGACAGTACCTGGCCTATAAATCCGATGGGAACTCATAGGCAACACAGTCAATTGAACTAGACGATTACATGCAGCCATAAAACTCCATGGGCCTTGCCTCAGAGTCGAACCCACAACCTCTCGCAGCTTAAGCAAAGAGACTACCACTACACCAACACAGAGAATTAGGTGAATGACTCTACATTAATTCACATAATCCTAGTGACTGCGCACACAACATGGCCAAACAAAAGCAAAAGACAGTACCTGGCCTATTAATCCAATGGAAACTCATAGGCAACGCAATCCTTTGGACTAGGCAATAACATGCAGCCATACAAAGTCCATGGGCCTTGCCTCAGAGTCAAAACCACTACCTCTCAAAGCCCAAGCAAAGAGCCTACCACTACACCAACACAGAGAAGTGCGAAATTGACTCAACATAAATTCACATAATCCTAGTGACTGCGCACACAACATGGCCAAACAAAAGCAATAGACAGTCCCTGGCCTATCAATCCAATGGAAACTCATAGACAACATAGTCCATTGGACTAGGCAATTACATGCAGCCATACAAAGTCCATGGGCCTTGCCTCAGAGTCGAACTCACAACCTCTCGCAGCCCAAGAAAAAAGCCTACCACTACATCAACACAGAGAAGTGTGAAACTGACTCTACATTAATTCACATAATCCTAGTGACTGCGCACACAACATGGCCAAACAAAAGCAAAAGACAGTACCTGGCCTATCATTCCATTTGAAACTCATAGGTAACATAGTCCATTGGACTAGGCAATAACATGCAGCCATACAAAGTCCATGGGCCTTGCCTCAAAGTTGAACTCACAACCTCTCGCAGCTCTAGCAAAGAGCCTACAACTACACCAACACAGAGAAATGTGAACCTGACTCTACATTAATTCACATAATCCTAGTGACTGCGCACACAACATGGCCAAACAAAAGCAAAAGACAGTACCTGGCCTATAAATCCAATAGAAACTCATAGGCAACACAGTCCATTGGACTAGACAATTACATGGAGACATACAAAGTCCATGGGCCTTGCCTCAGAGTCAAACCCACAACCTCTCGCAGCCAAGCAAAGAGCCTACCACTACACCAACACAGAGAAGTGGGAAACTGATTCTACATTAATTCACATAATCCTACCGACTGCGCACACAACATGGCCAAACAAAAGAAAATACCTGGCCTATCAATCCAATGGAAACTCATAGGCAACACAGTCCATTAGACTAGGCAAATACATGCAGCCATACAAAGCCCCTGGGCCTTGCCCCAGAGTCGAACCCACAACCTCTTGTAGCCCAAGCAAAGAGCCTACAAATACACCAACACAGAGAAGTGGAAAACTGATTCTACATTAATTCACATAATCCTAGTGACTGCGCACACAACATGGCCAAACAAAAGCAAAAGACATTACCTGGCCTATAAATCCAATAGAAACTCATAGGCAAAGCAATCAATTGGACTAGGCAATTACATGCAGCCATACAAAGTCCATGGGCCTTGCCTCAGAGTCGAACCCACAACCTCTTGTAGCCCAAGCAAAGAGCCTACCACTACACCAACACAGAGAAGTTGGTACAGAGTTTACATTAGTTCACATAATCCTAGTGACTGTGCACACAACATGGCCAAACAAAAGCAAAAGACAGTCCCTGGCCTATCAATCCAATGGAAACTCATATACAACATAGTCCATTGGACTAGGCAATTACATGCAGCCATACAAAGTCCATGGGCCTTGCCTCAGAGTCAAACCCACAACCTCTGGCAGAACAAGCAAAGAGCTTACAACTACACCAACACAAAAAAGTAGGAAGCTGCGTCTACATTAATTTACATATTCCTAGCGACTGCGCACACAACATGGCCAAACAAAAGCAAAAGACATTACCTGGCCTATCAAGCCAATGGAAACTCATAGGCAACACAGTCCATTGGACTAAACAATTACATGCAGCCATACAAAGTCCATGGGCTTTGCCTCAGAGTCAAACCCACAATTTCTCGCATCCCAAGCAAAGAGCCTACCACTACAACAACACAGACAAGTTGGAAACTGAGTTTACATTAGTTCACATAATCCTAGTGACTGTGCACACAACATGGCGAAACAAATGCAAAAGACATTATCTGGCCTATCAATCCAATGGAAACTCATAGGCAACACAGTCCATTAGACTAGGCAAATACATGCAGCCATACAAAGTTCATGGGCCTTGCCTCAGAGTCGAACCCACAACCTCTTGGAGAACAAGCAAAGAGCCTACCACTAAACCAACACAGAGAAGTTGGAAACTGATTCTACATTAATTCACATAATCCTACCGACTGCGCACACAACATGGCTAAACAAAAGCAAAAGACAGTACCTGGCTTATCAATCCAATGGAAACTCATAGGCAACACAGTCCATTGGACTAGGCAATAACATGCAGCCATAAAAAGTCCATGGGCCTTGCCTCAGAGTCAAACCCACAACCTCTCGCAGCTCAAGCAAAGAGCCTACCACTACACCAACACAGAGAAATGTGAACCTGCCTCTACATTAATTCACATAATCCTAGTGAGTGCGCACACAACATGGCCAAACGAAAACAAAATACAGTACCTGGCCTATCAATCCAATGGAAACTCATAGGCAACACAGTCCATTGGACTAGGCAATTACATGCAGCCATAAAAAGTCCATGGGCCTTGCCTCAGAGTCAAACCCACAACCTCTCGCAGCCCAAGCAAAGAGCCTACCACTACACCAACACAGAGAAATGTGAAACTGACTCTACATTAATTCACATAATCCTAGTGACTGCGCACACAACATGGCCAAACGAAAGCAAAAGTCAATACCTGGCCTATCAATCCAATGGAAACTCATAGGCAACAAAGTCCATTGGACTAGGCAATTACATGCAGCCATAAAAAGTCCATGGGCCTTGCCTCAGAGTCAAACCCACAACCTCTCAAAGCCCAAGCAAAGAGCCTACCACTACACCAACAAAGAGAAATGTGAAACTGACTCTACATTAATTCACATATTCCTAGTGACTGCGCACACAACATGGCCAAACAAAAGCAAAAGAAAGCACCTGGCCTATCAATCCAATGGAAACTCATAGGTAACGCAGTCCATTGGACTATGCAATTACATGCAGCCATACAAAGTCCATGGGCCTTGCCTCAGAGTCAAACCCACAACCTCGCGCAGCCAAGCAAAGAGCCTACTACTACACCAACACAGAAAAGTGAGAAACTGGTACTACATTAATTCACATAATCCTACCGACTGCGCACACAACATGGCCAAACAAAAGCAAAAGTCAGTACCTGGCTTATCAATCCAATGGAAACTCATAGGCAACACAGTCCATTGGACTAGAAAATTACATGGAGACATACAAAGTCCATGGGCCTTGCCTCAGAGTCAAACCCTCAACCTCTCGCAGCCAAGCAAAGAGCCTACCACTACACCAACACAGAGAAGTGGGAAACTGTTTCTACATTAATTCACATAATCCTACCGACTGCGCACACAACATGGCTAAACAAAAGACAATACCTGGCCTATCAATTCAATGGAAACTCATTGGCAACACAGTCCATTGGACTAGGCAATTACATGCAGCCATACAAAGTCCATGGGCTTTGCCTAAAAGTCAAACCCACAACTTCTCGCAGCCCAAGCAAAGAGCCTACCACTACACCAACACAGAGAAGTGGGAAACTGATTCTACATTAATTCACATAATCCTACCGACTGCGCACACAACATGGCCAAACAAAAGACAATACCTGGCCTATCAATCCAATGGAAACTCATAGGCAACACAGTCCATTAGACTAGTCAAATACATGCAGCCATACAAAGTTCATGGGCCTTGCCTCAGAGTCGAACCCACATCCTCTTGGAGAACAAGCAAAGAGCCTACCACTAAACCAACACAGAGAAGTTGGAAACTGACTCTACATTAATTCACATAATCCTAGTGACTGCGCACACAACATGGCCAAACAAAAGCAAAAGACATTACCTGGCCTATCAATCCAATGTAAACTCATAGGTAACACAGTACATTGGACTAGGCAATTGCATGCAGCCATACAAAGCCCATGGGCCTTGCCCCAGAGTCAAACCCACAACCTCTCGTAGCCCAAGCAAAGAGCCTACCAATACACCAACACAGAGAAGTGGAAAACAGATTCTACATTAATTCACATAATCCTAGTGACTGCGCACACAACATGGCCAAACAAAAGCAAAAGACGGTACCTGGCCTATCAATCCAATGGAAACTCATAGGCAACGCAATCAATTGGACTAGGCAATTACATGCAGCCATACAAAGTCCATGGGCCTTGTCTCAGAGTCAAACCCACAACCTCTCTCAGCCCAAGCAAAGAGCCTACCACTACACCAACACAGAGAAAAGCGAAACTGACTCAACATAAATTCACATAATCCTAGTGACTGCGCACACAACATGGCCAAACAAAAGCAAAAGACAGTCCCTGGCCTATCAATCCAATGGAAACTCATAGACAACATAGTCCATTGGACTAGGCAATTACATGCAGCCATACAAAGTCCATGGGCCTTGCCTCAGAGTCAAACCCACAACCTCTGGCAGAACAAGCAAAGAGCTTACAACTACACCAACACAAAAAAGTAGGAAGCTGCGTCTACATTAATTCACATATTCCTAGTGACTGCGCACACAACATGGCCAAACAAAAGCAAAAGACATTACCTGGCCTATCAAACCAGTGGAAACTCATAGGCAACACAGTCCATTGGACAAGACAATTACATGCAGCCATACAAAGTCCATGGGCTTTGCCTCAGAGTCAAACCCACAATTTCTCGCAGCCCAAGCAAAGAGCCTACCACTACACCAACACAGAGACGTTGGTAACAGAGTTTACATTAGTTCACATAATCCTAGTGACTGTGCACACAACATGGCCAAACAAATGCAAAAGACATTATCTGGCCTATCAATCCAATAGAAACTCATAGGCAACACAGTCCATTAGACTAGGCAAATACATGCAGCCATACAAAGTTCATGGGCCTTGCCTCAGAGTCGAACCCACAACCTCTTGGAGAACAAGCAAAGAGCCTACCACTAAACCAACACAGAGAAGTAGGTGAATGACTCTACATTAATTCACATAATCCTAGTGACTGCGCACACAACATGGCCAAACAAAAGCAAAAGACAGTATCTGGCCTATCAATCCAATTGAAGCTCATAAGCAACATAGTCCATTGGACTAGGCAATAACATGCAGCCATACAATGTCCATGGGCCTTGCCTCAAAGTCGAACTCACAACCTCTCTCAGTTTAAGCAAAGAGCCTACTACTACACCAACACAGAGAAATGTGAACCTGACTCTACATTAATTCACATAAACCTAGTGACTGCGCACACAACATGGCCAAACGAAAGCAAAAGTCAATACCTGGCCTATCAATCCAATGGAAACTCATAGGCAACACAGTCCATTATACTAGGCAATTACATGCAGCCATAAAAAGTCCAAGGGCCTTGCCTCAGAGTCAAATCCACAACCTCTCGCAGCTCAAGCAAAGAGCCTACCACTACACCAACACAGAGAAATGTGAAACTGACTCTATATTAATTCACATAATCCTAGTGACTGCGCACACAACATGGCCAAACGAAAGCAAAAGTCAATACCTGGCCTATCAATCCAATGGAAACTCATAGGCAACACAGTCCTTTGGACTAGGCAATTAGATGCAGCCATACAAAGTCCATGAGCCTTGCATTTGAGTCGAACTCACAACCTCTCCCAGCCCAAGCAAAGAGCCTACCACTACACCAACACAGAGAAGTGGGAAACTGACTCAACATTAATTCACATAATCCTAGTGACTGCGCACAAAACATGGCCAAACAAAAGCAAAAGAAGGCACCTGGCCTATCAATCCAATGGAATCTCATAGGTAACATAGTCCATTGGACTATGCAATTACATGCAGCCATAAAAAGTCCATGGGCCTTGCCTCAGAGTCGAACTCACAACCTCTCGCAGCCCAAGAAAAAAGCCTACCACTACAGCAACACGGAGAAGTGTGAAACTGACTCTACATTAACTCACATAATCCTAGTGACTGCGCACACAACATGGCCAAACAAAAGCAAAAGACAGTACCTGGCCTATCAATCCAATGGAAACTCAGAGGCAACCCCATCCATTGGACTAGGCAATTACATGCAGCCATACAGAGTCCATGGGCCTTGCCTCAGAGTCTATCCCACAACCTCTGGCAGAACAAGCAAAGAGCCTACAACCACACCAACACAAAGAAGTAGGAAGCTGCATCTACATTAATTCACATAATCCTAGTGACTGCGCACACAACATGGCCAAACAGAAGCAAAAGACATTACCTGGCCTATCAAGCCAATGGAAACTCATAGGCAACACAGTCCATTGAACTAGGCAATTACATGCAGCCATACAAAGTCCATGGGCCTTGCCTCAGAGTCAAACCCACAACTTCTCGCAGCCAAGCAAAGCGCCTTCCACTACACCAACACAGAGAAGTGGGAAACTGATTCTACATTAATTCACATAATCCTACCGACTTCGCACACAACATAACCAAACAAAAGACAATACCTGGCCTATCAGTCCAATGAAAACTCATAGGCAACACAGTTCATTGGACTAGGCAATTACATGCAGCCATACAAAGTCTATGGGCTTTGCCTCAGAGTCAAACCCACATTTTCTCGCAGCCCAAGAAAAGAGCCTACCACTACACCAACACAGAGAAGTTGAAAACTGAGTTTACATTAGTTCACATAATCCTAGTGACTGCGCACACAACATGGCCAAACAAAAGCAAAAGGTAGTACCTGGCCTATCAATCCAATAGGAACTCATAGGTAACACAGTCAACTGAAATAGGCAATTACATGCATCCATACAAACTCCATGGGCCTTGCCTCAAAGTCGAACCAACAACCTTTCGCAGCTTAAGCAAAAAGACTACCTCTACACCAACACAGAGAAGTAGGTAAAGGACTCTACATTAATTCACATAATCCTAGAGACTGCGCACACAACATGGCCAAACAAATGCAAAAGACATTATCTGGCCTATCAATCCAATGAAATCATAGGCAACATAGTCCATTAGACTAAGCAAATATATGCAGCCATACAAAGTTAATGGGCCTTGCCTCAGAGTCGAACCCACAACCTCTTGGAGAACAAGCAAAGAGCCTACCACTAAACCAACACAGAGAAGTTGGAAACAAACTCTACATTAATTCACAGAATCCTAGTGACTGCGCACACAACATGGCCAAACAAAAGCAAAAGACAGTACCTGGCCTATCAAACCAATGGAAACTCATAGGCAACACAGTCCATTGGACTAGACAATTACATGGAGACATACAAAGTCCATGGGCCTTGCATTAGAGTCGAACCCACAACCTCTCGCAGCCCAAGCAAAGAGCCTACCACTACACCAACACAGAGAAGTGGGAAACTGTTTCTACATTAATTCAAATAATCCTACCGACTGCGCACACAACATGGCCAAACAAAAGACAATACCTGGCCTATCAATTCAAAGGAAACTCATAGGCAACACAGTCCATTAGACTAGGCAAATACATGCAGCCATACAAAGCCCCTGGGCCTTGCCCCAGAGTCGAACCCACAACCTCTTGTAGCCCAAGCAAAGAGCCTACAAATACACCAACACAGAGAAGTGGAAAACTGATTCTACATTAATTCACATAATCCTAGTGACTGCGCACACAACATGGCCAAACAAAAGACAATACCTGGCCTATCAATTCAAAGGAAACTCATAGGCAACACAATCCATTGGACTTGGCAATTACATGCAGCCATACAAAGTCCATGGGCTTTGCCTCAGAGTCAAACCCACAATTTCTCGCAGCCCAAGGAAATAGCCTACGATTACACCAACACAGAGAAGTTGGAAACTGAGTTTACATTAGTTCACATAATCCTAGTGACTGCGCACACAACATGGCCAAACAAAAGACAATACCTGGCCTATCAATTCAATGGAAACTCATAGGCAACACAGTCAATTGAACTAGGCAATTACATGCTGCCATACAAACTCCATGGGCTTTGCCTCAGAGTCGAACCCACAACCTCTCGCAGTTTAAGCAAAGAGACTACCACTACACCAACACAGAGAAGAAGGTGAATGACTCTACATTAATTCACATAATCCTAGTGACTGCGCACATAACATGGCCAAACAAAAGCAAAAGACAGTACCTGGCCTATCAATCAAATTGAAACTCATAAGCAACAAAGAGACTACAACTACACCAACACAGAGAAGTAGGTGAATGACTCTACATTAATTCACATAATCCTAGTGACTGCGAACACAACATGGCCAAACAAAAGCAAAAGACAGTACCTTGCCTATCAATCCAATTGAAACTCATAGGCAACATAGTCCATTGGACTAGGCAATAACATGCAGCCATACAAAGTCCATGGGCCATGCCTCAAAGTCTAACTCACAAACTCTCGCAGCTCAAGCAAAGAGCCTACCACTACACCAACACAGAGAAATGTGAACCTGACTCTACATTAATTCACATAATCCTAGTAATGTACTGTGTTACCTATGAGTTTACATTGGATTGATAGGCCAGGTAATGTCTTTTGCTTTTGTTTGGCCATGTTGTGTGCGCAGTCACTAGGATTATGTGAATTAATGTAGAGTCGATTTCCAACTTCTCTGTGTTGGATTAGTGGTAGGCTCTTTGCTTGTTCTCCAAGAGGATGTGGGTTCGACTCTGAGGCAAGGCCCATGAACTTTATATGGCTGCATGTATTTGCCTAGTCTAATGGACTGTGTTGCCTATGAGTTTCCATTGGATTGATAGGCCAGGTGTTGTCTTTTGTTTGGCCATGTTGTGTGCGCAGTCGGTAGGATTATGTGAATTAATGTAGAATCAGTTTCCCACTTCTCTGTGTTGGTGTAGTGGTAGGCTCTTTGCTTGGCTGCGAGAGGTTGTGGGTTTGACTCTGAGGAAAGGCCCATGGACTTTGTATGTCTCCATGTAATTGTCTAGTCCAATTGACTGTGTTGCCTATGATTTTCCATTGGATTGATAGGCCAGGTACTGTCTTTTGCTTTTGTTTGGCCATGTTGTGTGCGCAGTCACTAGGATTATGTGAATTAATGTAAACTCAGTTACCAACTTCTCTGTGTTGGTGTAGTGGTAGGCTCTTTGCTTGGGCTGCGAGAAGTTGTGGGTTTGACTTTTAGGCAAAGCCCATGGACTTTGTATGGCTGCATGTAATTGCCTAGTCCAATGGACTGTGTTGCCTATGAGTTTCCATTGAATTGATAGGCCAGGTATTGTCTTTTGTTTGGCCGTGTTGTGTGCGCAGTCGGTAGGATTATGTGAATTAATGTAGAATCAGTTTCCCACTTCTCTGTGTTGGTTTAGGGGTAGGCTCTTTGCTTAAGCTGCGAGAGGTTGTGGGTTCGACTCTGAGGCAAGGCCCATGGAGTTTGTATGGCTGCATGTAATTGCGTAGTTCAATTGACTGTGTTGCGTATGAGTTCCCATTGGATTGATAGGCCAGGTACTGCCTTTTGCTTATGTTTGGCCATGTTGTGTTCGCAGTCACTAGGATTATGTGAATTAATGTAGAGTCAGGTTCACATTTCTCTGTGTTGGTGTAGTGGTAGGCTCTTTGCTTGAGCTGCGAGAGGTTGTGAGTTAGACTTTGAGGCAAGGCCCATGGACTTTGTATGGCTGCATGTTATTGCCTAGTCCAATGGACTATGTTGCCTATGAGTTTCAATTGGATTGATAGGCCAGGTACTGTCTTTTGCTTTTGTTTGGCCATGTTGTGTTCGCAGTCACTAGGATTATGTGAATTAATGTAGAGTCATTCACCTACTTCTCTGTGTTGGTGTAGTTGTAGTCTCTTTGCTTAAGCTGTGAGAGGTTGTGGGTTCGACTCTGAGGCAAAGCACATGGAGTTTGTATGGCAGCATGTAATTGCCTAGTTCAATTGACTGTGTTGCCTATGAGTTTCCATTGAATTGATAGGCCAGGTATTGTCTTTTGTTTGGCCATGTTGTGTGCGCAGTCACTAGGATTATGTGAACTAATGTAAACTCAGTTTCCAACTTCTCTGTGTTGGTGTAATCGTAGGCTATTAACTTGGGCTGCGAGAAATTGTGGGTTTGACTCTGAGGCAAAGCCCATGGACTTTGTATGGCTGCATGTAATTGCCAAGTCCAATGGACTGTGTTGCCTATGAGTTTCCTTTGAATTGATAGGCCAGGTATTGTCTTTTGTTTGGCCATGTTGTGTGCGCAGTCAGTAGGATTATTTGAATTAATGTAGAATCAGTATCCCACTTCTCTGTGTTGGTGTAGTGGTAGGCTCTTTGCTTGGGCTGCGAGAGGTTGTGGGTTCGACTCTAATGCAAGGCCCATGGACTTTGTATGGCTGCATTTAATTGCCTAGTCCAATGTACTGTGTTAGCTTTGAGTTTCCATTGGATTGATAGGCCAGGTACTGTCTTTTGCTTTTGTTTGGCCATGTTGTGTGCGCAGTCACTAGGATTCTGTGAATTAATGTAGAGTCTGTTTCCAACTTCTCTGTATTGGTTTAGTGGTAGGCTCTTTGCTTGTTCTCCAAGAGGTTGTGGGTTCGACTCTGAGGCAAGGCCCATTAACTTTGTATGACTTTGCTTAGTCTAATGGACTATGTTGCCTATGATTTCATTGGATTGATAGGCCAGATAATATCTTTTGCATTTGTTTGGCCATGTTGTGTGCGCAGTCACTAGGATTATGTGAATTAATGTAGAGTCATTTACCTACTTCTCTGTGTTGGTGTAGTGGTAGTCTCTTTGCTTAAGCTGCGAAAGGTTGTTGGGTCGACTTTGAGGCAAGGCCCATGGAGTTTGTATGGCTGCATGTAATTGCCTATTTTAGTTGACTGTGTTACCTATGAGTTCCTATTGGATTGATAGGCCAGGTACTACCTTTTGCTTTTGTTTGGCCATGTTGTGTGCGCAGTCACTAGGATTATGTGAACTAATGTAAACTCAGTTTTCAACTTCTCTGTGTTGGTGTAGTGGTAGGCTCTTTGCTTGGGCTGCGAGAAAATGTGGGTTTGACTCTGAGGCAAAGCCCATAGACTTTGTATGGCTGCATGTAATTGCCTAGTCCAATGTACTGTGTTGCCTATGAGTTTTCATTGGACTGATAGGCCAGGTAATGTCTTTTGTTTGGTTATGTTGTGTGCGAAGTCGGTAGGATTATGTGAATTAATGTAGAATCAGTTTCCCACTTCTCTGTGTTGGTGTAGTGGAAGGCGCTTTGCTTGGCTGCGAGAGGTTGTGGGTTTGACTCTGAGGCAAGGCCCATGGACTTTGTATGGCTGCATGTAATTGCCTAGTTCAATGGACTGTGTTGCCTATGAGTTTCCATTGGCTTGATAGGCCAGGTAATGTCTTTTGCTTTTGTTTGGCCATGTTGTGTGCGCAGTCTCTAGGAATATGTGAATTAATGTAGACGCACCTTCCTACTTTTTTGTGTTGGTGTAGTTGTAAGCTCTTTGCTTGTTCTGCCAGAGGTTGTGGGTTTGACTCTGAGGCAAGGCCCATGGACTTTGTATGGCTGCATGTAATTGCCTAGTCCAATGGACTATGTTGTATATGAGTTTCCATTGGATTGATAGGCCAGGGACTGTCTTTTGCTTTTGTTTGGCCATGTTGTGTGCGCAGTCACTAGGATTATGTGAATTTATGTTGAGTCAGTTTCGCTCTTCTCTGTGTTGGTGTAGTGGTAGGCTCTTTGCTTGGGCTACAAGAGGTTGTGGGTTCGACTCTGAGGCAAGGCCCATGGACTTTGTATGGCTGCATGTAATTGCCTAGTCCAATTGATTGCTTTGCCTATGAGTTTCTATTGGATTGATAGGCCAGGTACTGTCTTTTGCTTTTGTTTGGCCATGTTGTGTGCGCAGTCACTAGGATTATGTGAATTAATGTAGAATCAGTTTTTCACTTCTCTGTGTTGGTGTATTGGTAGGCTCTTTGCTTGGGCTACGAGAGGTTGTGGGTTCGACTCTGGGGCAAGGCCCATGGACTTTGTATGGCTGCATGTAATTGCCTAGTCCAATGGACTATGTTGTATATGAGTTTCCATTGGATTGATAGGCCAGGTACTGTCTTTTGCTTTTGTTTTCCCATGTTGTGTGCGCAGTCACTAGGATTATGTGAATTAATGTAGAGTCGGTTTCCAACTTCTCTGTGTTGGTTTAGTGGTAGGCTCTTTGCTTGTTCTCCAAGAAGTTGTGGGTTCGACTCTGAGGCAAGGCCCATGAACTTTGTATGGCTGCATGTATTTGCCTAGTCTAATGGACTGTGTTGCCTATGAGTTTCCATTGGATTGATAGGCCAGGTATTGTCTTTTGTTTGGCCATGTTGTGTGCGCAGTCGGTAGGATTATGTGAATTAATGTAGAATCAGTTTCCCACTTATCTGTGTTGGTGTAGTGGTAGGCTCTTTGCTTGCCTGCGAGAGGTTGTGGGTTTGACTCTGAGGCAAGGCCCATGGACTTTGTATGTCTCCATGTAATTGTCTAGTTCAATGGACTGTGTTGCCTATGAGTTTCCATTGGCTTGATAGGCCAGGTAATGTCTTTTGCTTTTGTTTGGCCATGTTGTGTGCACATTCACTAGGATTATGTGAATTAATGTAGACGCAGCTTCCTACTTCTTTGTGTTGGTGTAGTTGTAGGCTCTTTGCTTGTTCTGCCAGAGGTTGTGGGTTTGACTCTGAGGCAAGGCCCATGGACTTTGTATGGCTGCATGTAATTGCCAAGTCCAATGGACTGTGTTGCCTACGAGTTTCCATTGGATTGATAGGCCAGGTATTGTCTTTTGCTTTTGTTTGGCCATGTTGTGTGCGCAGTCACTAGGATTATGTGAATTAATGTAGAATCCGTTTCCCACTTCTCTGTGTTGGTCTAGTGGAAGCTGCTTTGCTTGGCTGCGAGAGGTTGTGGGTTTGACTCTGCGGCATGGCCCATGGACTTTGTATGGCTGCATGTAATCGCCTAGTTCAATGGACTGTGTTGCCTATGAGTTTCCATTGGCCTGATAGGCCAGGTAATGTCTTTTGCTTTTGTTTGGCCATGTTGTGTGCGCATTCACTAGGATTATGTGAATTAATGTAGACGCAGCTTCCTACTTCTTTGTGTTGGTGTAGTTGTAGGCTCTTTGCTTGTTCTGCCAGAGGTTGTGGGTTTGACTCTGAGGCAAGGCCCATGGACTTTGTGAGGCTGCATGTAATTGCCTAGTCCAATGGACTATGTTGTCTATGAGTTTCCATTGGATTGATAGGCAAGGGACTGTCTTTAGCTTTTGTTTGGCCATGTTGTGTGCGCAGTCACTAGGATTATGTGAATTTATGTTGAGTCAGTTTCGCACTTCTCTGTGTTGGTGTAGTGGTAGGCTCTTTGCTTGGGCTGTGAGAGGTTGTGGGTTTGACTCTGAGGCAAGGCCCATGGACTTTGTATGGCTGCATGTAATTGCCTAGTCCAATGGATTGATAGGCCAGGTACTGTCTTTTGTTTTCGTTTGGCCATGTTTTGTGCGCAGTCACTAGGATTATGTGAGTTAATGTAGAGACAGTTTCATACTTCTCTGTGTTGCTGAAGTGGTAGGCTTTTTTGTTGGGCTGCGAGAGGTTGTGAGTTCGACTCTGAGGCAAGGCCCATGGACTTTGTATGGCTGCATGTAATTGCATAGTCCAATGGACTGCGTTACCTATGAGTTTCCATTGGATTGATAGGCCAGGTGCTTTCTTTTGCTTTTGTTTGGCCATGTTGTGTGCGCAGTCACTAGGAATATGTGAATTAATGTAGAGTCAGTTTCACATTTCTCTGTGTTGGTGTAGTGTTAGGCTCTTTGCTTGGGCTGCGAGAGGTTGTGGGTTTGACTCTGAGGCAAGGCCCATGGACTTTTTATGGCTGCATGTAATTGCCTAGTCCAATGGACTGTGTTGCCTATGAGTTTCCATTGGATTGATAGGCCAGGTACTGTCTTTTGTTTTCGTTTGGCCATGTTGTGTGCGCACTCACTAGGATTATGTGAATTAATGTAGAGGCAGGTTCACATTTCTCTGTGTTGGTGTAGTGGTAGGCTCTTTGCTTGAGCTGCGAGAGGTTGTGGGTTTGACTCTGAGGCAAGGCCCATGGACTTTTTATGGCTGCATGTTATTGCCTAGTCCAGTGGACTGTGTTGCCTATGAGTTTCCATTGGATTGATAGGCCAGATAATGTCTTTTGCATTTGTTTCGCCATGTTGTGTGCACAGTCACTAGGATTATGTGAACTAATGTAAACTCAGTTTTCCACTTCTCTGTGTTGGTGTATTTGTAGGCTCTTTGCTTGGCTGCGAGAGGTTGTGGGTTTGACTCTGAGACAAGGCCCATGGACTTTGTATGTCTCCAGGTAATTGTCTAGTCCAATGGACTGTGTTGCCTATGAGTTTCCATTGGATTGATGGGCCAGGTACTGTCTTTTGCTTTTGTTTGGCCATGTTGTGTGCGCAGTCACTAGGATTATGTGAATTAATGTAGAGTCAGGTTCACACTTCTCTGTGTTGCTGTAGTGGTAGGCTTTTTTCTTGGGCTGCGAGAGGTTGTGAGTTCGACTCTGAGGCAAGGCCCATGGACTTTGTATGGCTGCATGTTATTGCCTAGTCCAATGGACTATGTTACCCATGAGTTTCAATTGGAATGATAGGCCAGGTACTGTCTTTTGCTTTTGTTTGGCCATGTTGTGTGCGCAGTCACTAGGATTATGTGAATTAATGTAGAATCATTCTTCTACTTCTCTGTGGAGCATGGAGACGATTATCTCGGGATTGCAAGATAACCAAACAAAACTTTTAGTGGATTTCTACTTATTTTATTAAATATCATCTCCACCAAACAGGACAAGCTTGCATCTGTTATAATTTTGGAGAAAAATGTGTTCATTTCATGTATGCGCGAAATGCCTTAAAAATGGCTTTAAAATGGATTTGGAGCATGGAGACGATTATCTCGGGATTGCAAGATAACCAAACAAAACTTTTAGTGGATTTCTACTTATTTTATTAAATATCATCTCCACCAAACAGGACAAGCTTGCATCTGTTATAGTTTTGGAGAAAAATGTGTTCATTTCATGTATGCGCGAAATGCCTTAAAAATGGCTTTAAAATGGATTTGGAGCATGGAGACGATTATCTCGGGATTGCAAGATAACCAAACAAAACTTTTAGTGGATTTCTACTTATTTTATTAAATATCATCTCCACCAAACAGGACAAGCTTGCATCTGTTATAGTTTTGGAGAAAAATGTGTTCATTTCATGTATGCGCGAAATGCCTTAAAAATGGCTTTAAAATGGATTTGGAGCATGGAGACGATTATCTCGGGATTGCAAGATAACCAAACAAAACTTTTAGTGGATTTCTACTTATTTTATTAAATATCATCTCCACCAAACAGGACAAGCTTGCATCTGTTATAGTTTTGGAGAAAAATGTGTTCATTTCATGTATGCGCGAAATGCCTTAAAAATGGCTTTAAAATGGATTTGGAGCATGGAGACGATTATCTCGGGATTGCAAGATAACCAAACAAAACTTTTAGTGGATTTCTACTTATTTTATTAAATATCATCTCCACCAAACAGGACAAGCTTGCATCTGTTATAGTTTTGGAGAAAAATGTGTTCATTTCATGTATGCGCGAAATGCCTTAAAAATGGCTTTAAAATGGATTTGGAGCATGGAGACGATTATCTCGGGATTGCAAGATAACCAAACAAAACTTTTAGTGGATTTCTACTTATTTTATTAAATATCATCTCCACCAAACAGGACAAGCTTGCATCTGTTATAGTTTTGGAGAAAAATGTGTTCATTTCATGTATGCGCGAAATGCCTTAAAAATGGCTTTAAAATGGATTTGGAGCATGGAGACGATTATCTCGGGATTGCAAGATAACCAAACAAAACTTTTAGTGGATTTCTACTTATTTTATTAAATATCATCTCCACCAAACAGGACAAGCTTGCATCTGTTATAGTTTTGGAGAAAAATGTGTTCATTTCATGTATGCGCGAAATGCCTTAAAAATGGCTTTAAAATGGATTTGGAGCATGGAGACGATTATCTCGGGATTGCAAGATAACCAAACAAAACTTTTAGTGGATTTCTACTTATTTTATTAAATATCATCTCCACCAAACAGGACAAGCTTGCATCTGTTATAGTTTTGGAGAAAAATGTGTTCATTTCATGTATGCGCGAAATGCCTTAAAAATGGCTTTAAAATGGATTTGGAGCATGGAGACGATTATCTCGGGATTGCAAGATAACCAAACAAAACTTTTAGTGGATTTCTACTTATTTTATTAAATATCATCTCCACCAAACAGGACAAGCTTGCATCTGTTATAGTTTTGGAGAAAAATGTGTTCATTTCATGTATGCGCGAAATGCCTTAAAAATGGCTTTAAAATGGATTTGGAGCATGGAGACGATTATCTCGGGATTGCAAGATAACCAAACAAAACTTTTAGTGAATTTCTACTTATTTTATTAAATATCATCTCCACCAAACAGGACAAGCTTGCATCTGTTATAGTTTTGGAGAAAAATGTGTTCATTTCATGTATGCGCGAAATGCCTTAAAAATGGCTTTAAAATGGATTTGGAGCATGGAGACGATTATCTCGGGATTGCAAGATAACCAAACAAAACTTTTAGTGGATTTCTACTTATTTTATTAAATATCATCTCCACCAAACAGGACAAGCTTGCATCTGTTATAGTTTTGGAGAAAAATGTGTTCATTTCATGTATGCGCGAAATGCCTTAAAAATGGCTTTAAAATGGATTTGGAGCATGGAGACGATTATCTCGGGATTGCAAGATAACCAAACAAAACTTTTAGTGGATTTCTACTTATTTTATTAAATATCATCTCCACCAAACAGGACAAGCTTGCATCTGTTATAGTTTTGGAGAAAAATGTGTTCATTTCATGTATGCGCGAAATGCCTTAAAAATGGCTTTAAAATGGATTTGGAGCATGGAGACGATTATCTCGGGATTGCAAGATAACCAAACAAAACTTTTAGTGGATTTCTACTTATTTTATTAAATATCATCTCCACCAAACAGGACAAGCTTGCATCTGTTATAGTTTTGGAGAAAAATGTGTTCATTTCATGTATGCGCGAAATGCCTTAAAAATGGCTTTAAAATGGATTTGGAGCATGGAGACGATTATCTCGGGATTGCAAGATAACCAAACAAAACTTTTAGTGGATTTCTACTTATTTTATTAAATATCATCTCCACCAAACAGGACAAGCTTGCATCTGTTATAGTTTTGGAGAAAAATGTGTTCATTTCATGTATGCGCGAAATGCCTTAAAAATGGCTTTAAAATGGATTTGGAGCATGGAGACGATTATCTCGGGATTGCAAGATAACCAAACAAAACTTTTAGTGGATTTCTACTTATTTTATTAAATATCATCTCCACCAAACAGGACAAGCTTGCATCTGTTATAGTTTTGGAGAAAAATGTGTTCATTTCATGTATGCGCGAAATGCCTTAAAAATGGCTTTAAAATGGATTTGGAGCATGGAGACGATTATCTCGGGATTGCAAGATAACCAAACAAAACTTTTAGTGGATTTCTACTTATTTTATTAAATATCATCTCCACCAAACAGGACAAGCTTGCATCTGTTATAGTTTTGGAGAAAAATGTGTTCATTTCATGTATGCGCGAAATGCCTTAAAAATGGCTTTAAAATGGATTTGGAGCATGGAGACGATTATCTCGGGATTGCAAGATAACCAAACAAAACTTTTAGTGGATTTCTACTTATTTTATTAAATATCATCTCCACCAAACAGGACAAGCTTGCATCTGTTATAGTTTTGGAGAAAAATGTGTTCATTTCATGTATGCGCGAAATGCCTTAAAAATGGCTTTAAAATGGATTTGGAGCATGGAGACGATTATCTCGGGATTGCAAGATAACCAAACAAAACTTTTAGTGGATTTCTACTTATTTTATTAAATATCATCTCCACCAAACAGGACAAGCTTGCATCTGTTATAGTTTTGGAGAAAAATGTGTTCATTTCATGTATGCGCGAAATGCCTTAAAAATGGCTTTAAAATGGATTTGGAGCATGGAGACGATTATCTCGGGATTGCAAGATAACCAAACAAAACTTTTAGTGGATTTCTACTTATTTTATTAAATATCATCTCCACCAAACAGGACAAGCTTGCATCTGTTATAGTTTTGGAGAAAAATGTGTTCATTTCATGTATGCGCGAAATGCCTTAAAAATGGCTTTAAAATGGATTTGGAGCATGGAGACGATTATCTCGGGATTGCAAGATAACCAAACAAAACTTTTAGTGGATTTCTACTTATTTTATTAAATATCATCTCCACCAAACAGGACAAGCTTGCATCTGTTATAGTTTTGGAGAAAAATGTGTTCATTTCATGTATGCGCGAAATGCCTTAAAAATGGCTTTAAAATGGATTTGGAGCATGGAGACGATTATCTCGGGATTGCAAGATAACCAAACAAAACTTTTAGTGGATTTCTACTTATTTTATTAAATATCATCTCCACCAAACAGGACAAGCTTGCATCTGTTATAGTTTTGGAGAAAAATGTGTTCATTTCATGTATGCGCGAAATGCCTTAAAAATGGCTTTAAAATGGATTTGGAGCATGGAGACGATTATCTCGGGATTGCAAGATAACCAAACAAAACTTTTAGTGGATTTCTACTTATTTTATTAAATATCATCTCCACCAAACAGGACAAGCTTGCATCTGTTATAGTTTTGGAGAAAAATGTGTTCATTTCATGTATGCGCGAAATGCCTTAAAAATGGCTTTAAAATGGATTTGGAGCATGGAGACGATTATCTCGGGATTGCAAGATAACCAAACAAAACTTTTAGTGGATTTCTACTTATTTTATTAAATATCATCTCCACCAAACAGGACAAGCTTGCATCTGTTATAGTTTTGGAGAAAAATGTGTTCATTTCATGTATGCGCGAAATGCCTTAAAAATGGCTTTAAAATGGATTTGGAGCATGGAGACGATTATCTCGGGATTGCAAGATAACCAAACAAAACTTTTAGTGGATTTCTACTTATTTTATTAAATATCATCTCCACCAAACAGGACAAGCTTGCATCTGTTATAGTTTTGGAGAAAAATGTGTTCATTTCATGTATGCGCGAAATGCCTTAAAAATGGCTTTAAAATGGATTTGGAGCATGGAGACGATTATCTCGGGATTGCAAGATAACCAAACAAAACTTTTAGTGGATTTCTACTTATTTTATTAAATATCATCTCCACCAAACAGGACAAGCTTGCATCTGTTATAGTTTTGGAGAAAAATGTGTTCATTTCATGTATGCGCGAAATGCCTTAAAAATGGCTTTAAAATGGATTTGGAGCATGGAGACGATTATCTCGGGATTGCAAGATAACCAAACAAAACTTTTAGTGGATTTCTACTTATTTTATTAAATATCATCTCCACCAAACAGGACAAGCTTGCATCTGTTATAGTTTTGGAGAAAAATGTGTTCATTTCATGTATGCGCGAAATGCCTTAAAAATGGCTTTAAAATGGATTTGGAGCATGGAGACGATTATCTCGGGATTGCAAGATAACCAAACAAAACTTTTAGTGGATTTCTACTTATTTTATTAAATATCATCTCCACCAAACAGGACAAGCTTGCATCTGTTATAGTTTTGGAGAAAAATGTGTTCATTTCATGTATGCGCGAAATGCCTTAAAAATGGCTTTAAAATGGATTTGGAGCATGGAGACGATTATCTCGGGATTGCAAGATAACCAAACAAAACTTTTAGTGGATTTCTACTTATTTTATTAAATATCATCTCCACCAAACAGGACAAGCTTGCATCTGTTATAGTTTTGGAGAAAAATGTGTTCATTTCATGTATGCGCGAAATGCCTTAAAAATGGCTTTAAAATGGATTTGGAGCATGGAGACGATTATCTCGGGATTGCAAGATAACCAAACAAAACTTTTAGTGGATTTCTACTTATTTTATTAAATATCATCTCCACCAAACAGGACAAGCTTGCATCTGTTATAGTTTTGGAGAAAAATGTGTTCATTTCATGTATGCGCGAAATGCCTTAAAAATGGCTTTAAAATGGATTTGGAGCATGGAGACGATTATCTCGGGATTGCAAGATAACCAAACAAAACTTTTAGTGGATTTCTACTTATTTTATTAAATATCATCTCCACCAAACAGGACAAGCTTGCATCTGTTATAGTTTTGGAGAAAAATGTGTTCATTTCATGTATGCGCGAAATGCCTTAAAAATGGCTTTAAAATGGATTTGGAGCATGGAGACGATTATCTCGGGATTGCAAGATAACCAAACAAAACTTTTAGTGGATTTCTACTTATTTTATTAAATATCATCTCCACCAAACAGGACAAGCTTGCATCTGTTATAGTTTTGGAGAAAAATGTGTTCATTTCATGTATGCGCGAAATGCCTTAAAAATGGCTTTAAAATGGATTTGGAGCATGGAGACGATTATCTCGGGATTGCAAGATAACCAAACAAAACTTTTAGTGGATTTCTACTTATTTTATTAAATATCATCTCCACCAAACAGGACAAGCTTGCATCTGTTATAGTTTTGGAGAAAAATGTGTTCATTTCATGTATGCGCGAAATGCCTTAAAAATGGCTTTAAAATGGATTTGGAGCATGGAGACGATTATCTCGGGATTGCAAGATAACCAAACAAAACTTTTAGTGGATTTCTACTTATTTTATTAAATATCATCTCCACCAAA
This sequence comes from Anomaloglossus baeobatrachus, assembly GCF_048569485.1. Lineage (NCBI taxonomy): Eukaryota > Metazoa > Chordata > Amphibia > Anura > Aromobatidae > Anomaloglossus > Anomaloglossus baeobatrachus. The sequence continues at coordinate 154,959 of NW_027444940.1, forward strand.
CAGGACAAGCTTGCATCTGTTATAGTTTTGGAGAAAAATGTGTTCATTTCATGTATGCGCGAAATGCCTTAAAAATGGCTTTAAAATGGATTTGGAGCATGGAGACGATTATCTCGGGATTGCAAGATAACCAAACAAAACTTTTAGTGGATTTCTACTTATTTTATTAAATATCATCTCCACCAAACAGGACAAGCTTGCATCTGTTATAGTTTTGGAGAAAAATGTGTTCATTTCATGTATGCGCGAAATGCCTTAAAAATGGCTTTAAAATGGATTTGGAGCATGGAGACGATTATCTCGGGATTGCAAGATAACCAAACAAAACTTTTAGTGGATTTCTACTTATTTTATTAAATATCATCTCCACCAAACAGGACAAGCTTGCATCTGTTATAGTTTTGGAGAAAAATGTGTTCATTTCATGTATGCGCGAAATGCCTTAAAAATGGCTTTAAAATGGATTTGGAGCATGGAGACGATTATCTCGGGATTGCAAGATAACCAAACAAAACTTTTAGTGGATTTCTACTTATTTTATTAAATATCATCTCCACCAAACAGGACAAGCTTGCATCTGTTATAGTTTTGGAGAAAAATGTGTTCATTTCATGTATGCGCGAAATGCCTTAAAAATGGCTTTAAAATGGATTTGGAGCATGGAGACGATTATCTCGGGATTGCAAGATAACCAAACAAAACTTTTAGTGGATTTCTACTTATTTTATTAAATATCATCTCCACCAAACAGGACAAGCTTGCATCTGTTATAGTTTTGGAGAAAAATGTGTTCATTTCATGTATGCGCGAAATGCCTTAAAAATGGCTTTAAAATGGATTTGGAGCATGGAGACGATTATCTCGGGATTGCAAGATAACCAAACAAAACTTTTAGTGGATTTCTACTTATTTTATTAAATATCATCTCCACCAAACAGGACAAGCTTGCATCTGTTATAGTTTTGGAGAAAAATGTGTTCATTTCATGTATGCGCGAAATGCCTTAAAAATGGCTTTAAAATGGATTTGGAGCATGGAGACGATTATCTCGGGATTGCAAGATAACCAAACAAAACTTTTAGTGGATTTCTACTTATTTTATTAAATATCATCTCCACCAAACAGGACAAGCTTGCATCTGTTATAGTTTTGGAGAAAAATGTGTTCATTTCATGTATGCGCGAAATGCCTTAAAAATGGCTTTAAAATGGATTTGGAGCATGGAGACGATTATCTCGGGATTGCAAGATAACCAAACAAAACTTTTAGTGGATTTCTACTTATTTTATTAAATATCATCTCCACCAAACAGGACAAGCTTGCATCTGTTATAGTTTTGGAGAAAAATGTGTTCATTTCATGTATGCGCGAAATGCCTTAAAAATGGCTTTAAAATGGATTTGGAGCATGGAGACGATTATCTCGGGATTGCAAGATAACCAAACAAAACTTTTAGTGGATTTCTACTTATTTTATTAAATATCATCTCCACCAAACAGGACAAGCTTGCATCTGTTATAGTTTTGGAGAAAAATGTGTTCATTTCATGTATGCGCGAAATGCCTTAAAAATGGCTTTAAAATGGATTTGGAGCATGGAGACGATTATCTCGGGATTGCAAGATAACCAAACAAAACTTTTAGTGGATTTCTACTTATTTTATTAAATATCATCTCCACCAAACAGGACAAGCTTGCATCTGTTATAGTTTTGGAGAAAAATGTGTTCATTTCATGTATGCGCGAAATGCCTTAAAAATGGCTTTAAAATGGATTTGGAGCATGGAGACGATTATCTCGGGATTGCAAGATAACCAAACAAAACTTTTAGTGGATTTCTACTTATTTTATTAAATATCATCTCCACCAAACAGGACAAGCTTGCATCTGTTATAGTTTTGGAGAAAAATGTGTTCATTTCATGTATGCGCGAAATGCCTTAAAAATGGCTTTAAAATGGATTTGGAGCATGGAGACGATTATCTCGGGATTGCAAGATAACCAAACAAAACTTTTAGTGGATTTCTACTTATTTTATTAAATATCATCTCCACCAAACAGGACAAGCTTGCATCTGTTATAGTTTTGGAGAAAAATGTGTTCATTTCATGTATGCGCGAAATGCCTTAAAAATGGCTTTAAAATGGATTTGGAGCATGGAGACGATTATCTCGGGATTGCAAGATAACCAAACAAAACTTTTAGTGGATTTCTACTTATTTTATTAAATATCATCTCCACCAAACAGGACAAGCTTGCATCTGTTATAGTTTTGGAGAAAAATGTGTTCATTTCATGTATGCGCGAAATGCCTTAAAAATGGCTTTAAAATGGATTTGGAGCATGGAGACGATTATCTCGGGATTGCAAGATAACCAAACAAAACTTTTAGTGGATTTCTACTTATTTTATTAAATATCATCTCCACCAAACAGGACAAGCTTGCATCTGTTATAGTTTTGGAGAAAAATGTGTTCATTTCATGTATGCGCGAAATGCCTTAAAAATGGCTTTAAAATGGATTTGGAGCATGGAGACGATTATCTCGGGATTGCAAGATAACCAAACAAAACTTTTAGTGGATTTCTACTTATTTTATTAAATATCATCTCCACCAAACAGGACAAGCTTGCATCTGTTATAGTTTTGGAGAAAAATGTGTTCATTTCATGTATGCGCGAAATGCCTTAAAAATGGCTTTAAAATGGATTTGGAGCATGGAGACGATTATCTCGGGATTGCAAGATAACCAAACAAAACTTTTAGTGGATTTCTACTTATTTTATTAAATATCATCTCCACCAAACAGGACAAGCTTGCATCTGTTATAGTTTTGGAGAAAAATGTGTTCATTTCATGTATGCGCGAAATGCCTTAAAAATGGCTTTAAAATGGGATTTGGAGCATGGAGACGATTATCTCGGGATTGCAAGATAACCAAACAAAACTTTTAGTGGATTTCTACTTATTTTATTAAATATCATCTCCACCAAACAGGACAAGCTTGCATCTGTTATAGTTTTGGAGAAAAATGTGTTCATTTCATGTATGCGCGAAATGCCTTAAAAATGGCTTTAAAATGGATTTGGAGCATGGAGACGATTATCTCGGGATTGCAAGATAACCAAACAAAACTTTTAGTGGATTTCTACTTATTTTATTAAATATCATCTCCACCAAACAGGACAAGCTTGCATCTGTTATAGTTTTGGAGAAAAATGTGTTCATTTCATGTATGCGCGAAATGCCTTAAAAATGGCTTTAAAATGGATTTGGAGCATGGAGACGATTATCTCGGGATTGCAAGATAACCAAACAAAACTTTTAGTGGATTTCTACTTATTTTATTAAATATCATCTCCACCAAACAGGACAAGCTTGCATCTGTTATAGTTTTGGAGAAAAATGTGTTCATTTCATGTATGCGCGAAATGCCTTAAAAATGGCTTTAAAATGGATTTGGAGCATGGAGACGATTATCTCGGGATTGCAAGATAACCAAACAAAACTTTTAGTGGATTTCTACTTATTTTATTAAATATCATCTCCACCAAACAGGACAAGCTTGCATCTGTTATAGTTTTGGAGAAAAATGTGTTCATTTCATGTATGCGCGAAATGCCTTAAAAATGGCTTTAAAATGGATTTGGAGCATGGAGACGATTATCTCGGGATTGCAAGATAACCAAACAAAACTTTTAGTGGATTTCTACTTATTTTATTAAATATCATCTCCACCAAACAGGACAAGCTTGCATCTGTTATAGTTTTGGAGAAAAATGTGTTCATTTCATGTATGCGCGAAATGCCTTAAAAATGGCTTTAAAATGGATTTGGAGCATGGAGACGATTATCTCGGGATTGCAAGATAACCAAACAAAACTTTTAGTGGATTTCTACTTATTTTATTAAATATCATCTCCACCAAACAGGACAAGCTTGCATCTGTTATAGTTTTGGAGAAAAATGTGTTCATTTCATGTATGCGCGAAATGCCTTAAAAATGGCTTTAAAATGGATTTGGAGCATGGAGACGATTATCTCGGGATTGCAAGATAACCAAACAAAACTTTTAGTGGATTTCTACTTATTTTATTAAATATCATCTCCACCAAACAGGACAAGCTTGCATCTGTTATAGTTTTGGAGAAAAATGTGTTCATTTCATGTATGCGCGAAATGCCTTAAAAATGGCTTTAAAATGGATTTGGAGCATGGAGACGATTATCTCGGGATTGCAAGATAACCAAACAAAACTTTTAGTGGATTTCTACTTATTTTATTAAATATCATCTCCACCAAACAGGACAAGCTTGCATCTGTTATAGTTTTGGAGAAAAATGTGTTCATTTCATGTATGCGCGAAATGCCTTAAAAATGGCTTTAAAATGGATTTGGAGCATGGAGACGATTATCTCGGGATTGCAAGATAACCAAACAAAACTTTTAGTGGATTTCTACTTATTTTATTAAATATCATCTCCACCAAACAGGACAAGCTTGCATCTGTTATAGTTTTGGAGAAAAATGTGTTCATTTCATGTATGCGCGAAATGCCTTAAAAATGGCTTTAAAATGGATTTGGAGCATGGAGACGATTATCTCGGGATTGCAAGATAACCAAACAAAACTTTTAGTGGATTTCTACTTATTTTATTAAATATCATCTCCACCAAACAGGACAAGCTTGCATCTGTTATAGTTTTGGAGAAAAATGTGTTCATTTCATGTATGCGCGAAATGCCTTAAAAATGGCTTTAAAATGGATTTGGAGCATGGAGACGATTATCTCGGGATTGCAAGATAACCAAACAAAACTTTTAGTGGATTTCTACTTATTTTATTAAATATCATCTCCACCAAACAGGACAAGCTTGCATCTGTTATAGTTTTGGAGAAAAATGTGTTCATTTCATGTATGCGCGAAATGCCTTAAAAATGGCTTTAAAATGGATTTGGAGCATGGAGACGATTATCTCGGGATTGCAAGATAACCAAACAAAACTTTTAGTGGATTTCTACTTATTTTATTAAATATCATCTCCACCAAACAGGACAAGCTTGCATCTGTTATAGTTTTGGAGAAAAATGTGTTCATTTCATGTATGCGCGAAATGCCTTAAAAATGGCTTTAAAATGGATTTGGAGCATGGAGACGATTATCTCGGGATTGCAAGATAACCAAACAAAACTTTTAGTGGATTTCTACTTATTTTATTAAATATCATCTCCACCAAACAGGACAAGCTTGCATCTGTTATAGTTTTGGAGAAAAATGTGTTCATTTCATGTATGCGCGAAATGCCTTAAAAATGGCTTTAAAATGGATTTGGAGCATGGAGACGATTATCTCGGGATTGCAAGATAACCAAACAAAACTTTTAGTGGATTTCTACTTATTTTATTAAATATCATCTCCACCAAACAGGACAAGCTTGCATCTGTTATAGTTTTGGAGAAAAATGTGTTCATTTCATGTATGCGCGAAATGCCTTAAAAATGGCTTTAAAATGGATTTGGAGCATGGAGACGATTATCTCGGGATTGCAAGATAACCAAACAAAACTTTTAGTGGATTTCTACTTATTTTATTAAATATCATCTCCACCAAACAGGACAAGCTTGCATCTGTTATAGTTTTGGAGAAAAATGTGTTCATTTCATGTATGCGCGAAATGCCTTAAAAATGGCTTTAAAATGGATTTGGAGCATGGAGACGATTATCTCGGGATTGCAAGATAACCAAACAAAACTTTTAGTGGATTTCTACTTATTTTATTAAATATCATCTCCACCAAACAGGACAAGCTTGCATCTGTTATAGTTTTGGAGAAAAATGTGTTCATTTCATGTATGCGCGAAATGCCTTAAAAATGGCTTTAAAATGGATTTGGAGCATGGAGACGATTATCTCGGGATTGCAAGATAACCAAACAAAACTTTTAGTGGATTTCTACTTATTTTATTAAATATCATCTCCACCAAACAGGACAAGCTTGCATCTGTTATAGTTTTGGAGAAAAATGTGTTCATTTCATGTATGCGCGAAATGCCTTAAAAATGGCTTTAAAATGGATTTGGAGCATGGAGACGATTATCTCGGGATTGCAAGATAACCAAACAAAACTTTTAGTGGATTTCTACTTATTTTATTAAATATCATCTCCACCAAACAGGACAAGCTTGCATCTGTTATAGTTTTGGAGAAAAATGTGTTCATTTCATGTATGCGCGAAATGCCTTAAAAATGGCTTTAAAATGGATTTGGAGCATGGAGACGATTATCTCGGGATTGCAAGATAACCAAACAAAACTTTTAGTGGATTTCTACTTATTTTATTAAATATCATCTCCACCAAACAGGACAAGCTTGCATCTGTTATAGTTTTGGAGAAAAATGTGTTCATTTCATGTATGCGCGAAATGCCTTAAAAATGGCTTTAAAATGGATTTGGAGCATGGAGACGATTATCTCGGGATTGCAAGATAACCAAACAAAACTTTTAGTGGATTTCTACTTATTTTATTAAATATCATCTCCACCAAACAGGACAAGCTTGCATCTGTTATAGTTTTGGAGAAAAATGTGTTCATTTCATGTATGCGCGAAATGCCTTAAAAATGGCTTTAAAATGGATTTGGAGCATGGAGACGATTATCTCGGGATTGCAAGATAACCAAACAAAACTTTTAGTGGATTTCTACTTATTTTATTAAATATCATCTCCACCAAACAGGACAAGCTTGCATCTGTTATAGTTTTGGAGAAAAATGTGTTCATTTCATGTATGCGCGAAATGCCTTAAAAATGGCTTTAAAATGGATTTGGAGCATGGAGACGATTATCTCGGGATTGCAAGATAACCAAACAAAACTTTTAGTGGATTTCTACTTATTTTATTAAATATCATCTCCACCAAACAGGACAAGCTTGCATCTGTTATAGTTTTGGAGAAAAATGTGTTCATTTCATGTATGCGCGAAATGCCTTAAAAATGGCTTTAAAATGGATTTGGAGCATGGAGACGATTATCTCGGGATTGCAAGATAACCAAACAAAACTTTTAGTGGATTTCTACTTATTTTATTAAATATCATCTCCACCAAACAGGACAAGCTTGCATCTGTTATAGTTTTGGAGAAAAATGTGTTCATTTCATGTATGCGCGAAATGCCTTAAAAATGGCTTTAAAATGGATTTGGAGCATGGAGACGATTATCTCGGGATTGCAAGATAACCAAACAAAACTTTTAGTGGATTTCTACTTATTTTATTAAATATCATCTCCACCAAACAGGACAAGCTTGCATCTGTTATAGTTTTGGAGAAAAATGTGTTCATTTCATGTATGCGCGAAATGCCTTAAAAATGGCTTTAAAATGGATTTGGAGCATGGAGACGATTATCTCGGGATTGCAAGATAACCAAACAAAACTTTTAGTGGATTTCTACTTATTTTATTAAATATCATCTCCACCAAACAGGACAAGCTTGCATCTGTTATAGTTTTGGAGAAAAATGTGTTCATTTCATGTATGCGCGAAATGCCTTAAAAATGGCTTTAAAATGGATTTGGAGCATGGAGACGATTATCTCGGGATTGCAAGATAACCAAACAAAACTTTTAGTGGATTTCTACTTATTTTATTAAATATCATCTCCACCAAACAGGACAAGCTTGCATCTGTTATAGTTTTGGAGAAAAATGTGTTCATTTCATGTATGCGCGAAATGCCTTAAAAATGGCTTTAAAATGGATTTGGAGCATGGAGACGATTATCTCGGGATTGCAAGATAACCAAACAAAACTTTTAGTGGATTTCTACTTATTTTATTAAATATCATCTCCACCAAACAGGACAAGCTTGCATCTGTTATAGTTTTGGAGAAAAATGTGTTCATTTCATGTATGCGCGAAATGCCTTAAAAATGGCTTTAAAATGGATTTGGAGCATGGAGACGATTATCTCGGGATTGCAAGATAACCAAACAAAACTTTTAGTGGATTTCTACTTATTTTATTAAATATCATCTCCACCAAACAGGACAAGCTTGCATCTGTTATAGTTTTGGAGAAAAATGTGTTCATTTCATGTATGCGCGAAATGCCTTAAAAATGGCTTTAAAATGGATTTGGAGCATGGAGACGATTATCTCGGGATTGCAAGATAACCAAACAAAACTTTTAGTGGATTTCTACTTATTTTATTAAATATCATCTCCACCAAACAGGACAAGCTTGCATCTGTTATAGTTTTGGAGAAAAATGTGTTCATTTCATGTATGCGCGAAATGCCTTAAAAATGGCTTTAAAATGGATTTGGAGCATGGAGACGATTATCTCGGGATTGCAAGATAACCAAACAAAACTTTTAGTGGATTTCTACTTATTTTATTAAATATCATCTCCACCAAACAGGACAAGCTTGCATCTGTTATAGTTTTGGAGAAAAATGTGTTCATTTCATGTATGCGCGAAATGCCTTAAAAATGGCTTTAAAATGGATTTGGAGCATGGAGACGATTATCTCGGGATTGCAAGATAACCAAACAAAACTTTTAGTGGATTTCTACTTATTTTATTAAATATCATCTCCACCAAACAGGACAAGCTTGCATCTGTTATAGTTTTGGAGAAAAATGTGTTCATTTCATGTATGCGCGAAATGCCTTAAAAATGGCTTTAAAATGGATTTGGAGCATGGAGACGATTATCTCGGGATTGCAAGATAACCAAACAAAACTTTTAGTGGATTTCTACTTATTTTATTAAATATCATCTCCACCAAACAGGACAAGCTTGCATCTGTTATAGTTTTGGAGAAAAATGTGTTCATTTCATGTATGCGCGAAATGCCTTAAAAATGGCTTTAAAATGGATTTGGAGCATGGAGACGATTATCTCGGGATTGCAAGATAACCAAACAAAACTTTTAGTGGATTTCTACTTATTTTATTAAATATCATCTCCACCAAACAGGACAAGCTTGCATCTGTTATAGTTTTGGAGAAAAATGTGTTCATTTCATGTATGCGCGAAATGCCTTAAAAATGGCTTTAAAATGGATTTGGAGCATGGAGACGATTATCTCGGGATTGCAAGATAACCAAACAAAACTTTTAGTGGATTTCTACTTATTTTATTAAATATCATCTCCACCAAACAGGACAAGCTTGCATCTGTTATAGTTTTGGAGAAAAATGTGTTCATTTCATGTATGCGCGAAATGCCTTAAAAATGGCTTTAAAATGGATTTGGAGCATGGAGACGATTATCTCGGGATTGCAAGATAACCAAACAAAACTTTTAGTGGATTTCTACTTATTTTATTAAATATCATCTCCACCAAACAGGACAAGCTTGCATCTGTTATAGTTTTGGAGAAAAATGTGTTCATTTCATGTATGCGCGAAATGCCTTAAAAATGGCTTTAAAATGGATTTGGAGCATGGAGACGATTATCTCGGGATTGCAAGATAACCAAACAAAACTTTTAGTGGATTTCTACTTATTTTATTAAATATCATCTCCACCAAACAGGACAAGCTTGCATCTGTTATAGTTTTGGAGAAAAATGTGTTCATTTCATGTATGCGCGAAATGCCTTAAAAATGGCTTTAAAATGGATTTGGAGCATGGAGACGATTATCTCGGGATTGCAAGATAACCAAACAAAACTTTTAGTGGATTTCTACTTATTTTATTAAATATCATCTCCACCAAACAGGACAAGCTTGCATCTGTTATAGTTTTGGAGAAAAATGTGTTCATTTCATGTATGCGCGAAATGCCTTAAAAATGGCTTTAAAATGGATTTGGAGCATGGAGACGATTATCTCGGGATTGCAAGATAACCAAACAAAACTTTTAGTGGATTTCTACTTATTTTATTAAATATCATCTCCACCAAACAGGACAAGCTTGCATCTGTTATAGTTTTGGAGAAAAATGTGTTCATTTCATGTATGCGCGAAATGCCTTAAAAATGGCTTTAAAATGGATTTGGAGCATGGAGACGATTATCTCGGGATTGCAAGATAACCAAACAAAACTTTTAGTGGATTTCTACTTATTTTATTAAATATCATCTCCACCAAACAGGACAAGCTTGCATCTGTTATAGTTTTGGAGAAAAATGTGTTCATTTCATGTATGCGCGAAATGCCTTAAAAATGGCTTTAAAATGGATTTGGAGCATGGAGACGATTATCTCGGGATTGCAAGATAACCAAACAAAACTTTTAGTGGATTTCTACTTATTTTATTAAATATCATCTCCACCAAACAGGACAAGCTTGCATCTGTTATAGTTTTGGAGAAAAATGTGTTCATTTCATGTATGCGCGAAATGCCTTAAAAATGGCTTTAAAATGGATTTGGAGCATGGAGACGATTATCTCGGGATTGCAAGATAACCAAACAAAACTTTTAGTGGATTTCTACTTATTTTATTAAATATCATCTCCACCAAACAGGACAAGCTTGCATCTGTTATAGTTTTGGAGAAAAATGTGTTCATTTCATGTATGCGCGAAATGCCTTAAAAATGGCTTTAAAATGGATTTGGAGCATGGAGACGATTATCTCGGGATTGCAAGATAACCAAACAAAACTTTTAGTGGATTTCTACTTATTTTATTAAATATCATCTCCACCAAACAGGACAAGCTTGCATCTGTTATAGTTTTGGAGAAAAATGTGTTCATTTCATGTATGCGCGAAATGCCTTAAAAATGGCTTTAAAATGGATTTGGAGCATGGAGACGATTATCTCGGGATTGCAAGATAACCAAACAAAACTTTTAGTGGATTTCTACTTATTTTATTAAATATCATCTCCACCAAACAGGACAAGCTTGCATCTGTTATAGTTTTGGAGAAAAATGTGTTCATTTCATGTATGCGCGAAATGCCTTAAAAATGGCTTTAAAATGGATTTGGAGCATGGAGACGATTATCTCGGGATTGCAAGATAACCAAACAAAACTTTTAGTGGATTTCTACTTATTTTATTAAATATCATCTCCACCAAACAGGACAAGCTTGCATCTGTTATAGTTTTGGAGAAAAATGTGTTCATTTCATGTATGCGCGAAATGCCTTAAAAATGGCTTTAAAATGGATTTGGAGCATGGAGACGATTATCTCGGGATTGCAAGATAACCAAACAAAACTTTTAGTGGATTTCTACTTATTTTATTAAATATCATCTCCACCAAACAGGACAAGCTTGCATCTGTTATAGTTTTGGAGAAAAATGTGTTCATTTCATGTATGCGCGAAATGCCTTAAAAATGGCTTTAAAATGGATTTGGAGCATGGAGACGATTATCTCGGGATTGCAAGATAACCAAACAAAACTTTTAGTGGATTTCTACTTATTTTATTAAATATCATCTCCACCAAACAGGACAAGCTTGCATCTGTTATAGTTTTGGAGAAAAATGTGTTCATTTCATGTATGCGCGAAATGCCTTAAAAATGGCTTTAAAATGGATTTGGAGCATGGAGACGATTATCTCGGGATTGCAAGATAACCAAACAAAACTTTTAGTGGATTTCTACTTATTTTATTAAATATCATCTCCACCAAACAGGACAAGCTTGCATCTGTTATAGTTTTGGAGAAAAATGTGTTCATTTCATGTATGCGCGAAATGCCTTAAAAATGGCTTTAAAATGGATTTGGAGCATGGAGACGATTATCTCGGGATTGCAAGATAACCAAACAAAACTTTTAGTGGATTTCTACTTATTTTATTAAATATCATCTCCACCAAACAGGACAAGCTTGCATCTGTTATAGTTTTGGAGAAAAATGTGTTCATTTCATGTATGCGCGAAATGCCTTAAAAATGGCTTTAAAATGGATTTGGAGCATGGAGACGATTATCTCGGGATTGCAAGATAACCAAACAAAACTTTTAGTGGATTTCTACTTATTTTATTAAATATCATCTCCACCAAACAGGACAAGCTTGCATCTGTTATAGTTTTGGAGAAAAATGTGTTCATTTCATGTATGCGCGAAATGCCTTAAAAATGGCTTTAAAATGGATTTGGAGCATGGAGACGATTATCTCGGGATTGCAAGATAACCAAACAAAACTTTTAGTGGATTTCTACTTATTTTATTAAATATCATCTCCACCAAACAGGACAAGCTTGCATCTGTTATAGTTTTGGAGAAAAATGTGTTCATTTCATGTATGCGCGAAATGCCTTAAAAATGGCTTTAAAATGGATTTGGAGCATGGAGACGATTATCTCGGGATTGCAAGATAACCAAACAAAACTTTTAGTGGATTTCTACTTATTTTATTAAATATCATCTCCACCAAACAGGACAAGCTTGCATCTGTTATAGTTTTGGAGAAAAATGTGTTCATTTCATGTATGCGCGAAATGCCTTAAAAATGGCTTTAAAATGGATTTGGAGCATGGAGACGATTATCTCGGGATTGCAAGATAACCAAACAAAACTTTTAGTGGATTTCTACTTATTTTATTAAATATCATCTCCACCAAACAGGACAAGCTTGCATCTGTTATAGTTTTGGAGAAAAATGTGTTCATTTCATGTATGCGCGAAATGCCTTAAAAATGGCTTTAAAATGGATTTGGAGCAAGGAGACGATTATCTCGGGATTGCAAGATAACCAAACAAAACTTTTAGTGGATTTCTACTTATTTTATTAAATATCATCTCCACCAAACAGGACAAGTGTTACGGGGGGCTGTCTGATAATAACTGAAAGGAGTATCAGACAGTCAGGGTCCACCGTGCAAAGACTTTGCTGCAGACTATGGCAGAGTGCAATACCTCTGTTAACTCACAGAAGAATATAATAAGTAAGTAAAGCAATTCCTCCCTTACTTGGAGGGTGTGTGGAATGATCTCTGTTAACAATCACAGAGACAAAGGCAATGTGTGCGAAATGGCACCTACCTAGGTCCGCTCTTCTAGTGGTGCAAAAGAGACGAACAGCAGCGTAAGCCGCACAAAGCTCCTACCTGCGTTCGCTCCACTAGTGTGCGAGGACACGAACCACTAGATATGGCACCTGCCTAGGTCCGCTCTTCTAGTGGTGCAAAAGAGACGAACAGCAGCGTAAGCCGCACAAAGCTCCTACCTCTGTTCGCTCCCCTAGTGTGCGAGGATACGAACAACTGCCAGACGCAGTATAAGGAACGTTACCCTAGCGGCAACGTCCACCTACGAGTAGAATCACAAGGCCCAGCCAGACCATGTGCCTCAGGCACCTGCCTATGTCCGCTCCCCTAAGAGGTAAGGATACGGACAGCAGCCGAAGCTGTAAGGTATAAGAACGCTACCCTGCCGGTAGCGCTCACCTAGCATAGACAGAGGAATGCCTAGAGGAACGCGCACAGAGCGTCTACTCATATGCATGAACCAAGAGGACTGAGCACCATGCGGCGTGTGTCAGGGTCTTATATAGACTCTGTGCCTCATCCAAGATGGAGGACACCAGAGCCAATCCGCTGCCAGAACGACAGGAGTGACGTCATGCTGGCCTATCACCGAGCAAGACGTCACAAGCAAATGACCAGCGACCAATCGGCATAGAAGGTGTCAGAGACATGTGACCTCGTGTCAGCGATGATGTCACCCGCACATGTGCAATGGCTCCAAGATTGGACTTAGTCTCCGGCGCTCGCACATGTGCAGTAGCAAGAAATCTGGACTTAGTCTCCAGCGCTCGCACATGTGCAGTAGCAAGAAATCTGGACTTAGTCTCCAGCGCTCGCACATGTGCAGTAGCAAGAAATCTAGACATAGTCTCCAGTGCTCGCAGCAACCGTAACAGTACCTCCCCCTCAAGGACCCCCCTCCCGGCGACGCAGGTAATCGGCAACTAAGTCGGGAGCACGGACAGCCTTCTCAGGCTCCCAAGAGCGATTTTCCGGGCCATAGCCCTCCCAATCTATCAAGAAGAACCTGCGCCCTCTAACCATCTTAGAACCAACTATGGCTCGTACCTCATAGCTAGAGCGAGAGGAATCAGAGGCAGGAGAGTGCACTTCACGAGCGTGAGGTAAAATAGCCGGCTTTAGCAGTGAGACATGGAATTTGTCATGAATCCTAAGATGGACAGGTAACTTCAATTGATAGACTACAGGATTTACCTGTCGAAGAACCTCATAAGGACCCAGGAAGCGAGGAGCAAATTTGACAGAGCTCACTCTAAGTCTCACGTGTTTTGCAGAGAGCCACACAAAGTCCCCTGGAGAAAAGACAGGAGCCGGGCGACGAAACCGATCGGACACCGTCTTCATACGGTCCTTAGCTGCTTGGATCGACTCTTGAGTCCGATCCCAAACCTCTCTGGCATTAGTTGCCCAGTCGGCCACAAGAGGAGGAGGTGCAGCAGCGGGAAACGGTACTGGTACCCTAGGGTGTTGCCCATTATTGAGTACGAACGGTGTCTGCCCAGTGGCCTCAGCCAGCGAATTGTTAAGGGCAAATTCTGCCCAGGGTAGGAGGGAGGACCAGTTATCGTGGTTCTCAGCAACAAAGTGTCGAAGGTATATAATCATAGATTGATTGGTACGTTCAACCAAACCATTAGTCTCCGGATGGTATGCCGAAGAGAGATTCAACTCAATTTGCAGAAGGCTACAAAGATCTCGCCAGAAACGGGAAGTAAATTGCGGGCCTCTATCACAAATGATACGATCTGGCATCCCGTGAAGCCTAAAGACATGCTTGAGGAATAGTTTGGCTAGTACCCTGGAAGATGGGATTCTCGATAATGGTACGAGATGAACCATCCGGGAGAAATGGTCCGTAATGACCCACACAAATCTATGTCCCTGTGAACATGGAAGATCACCCACAAAGTCCATGCCTACCACCTCCCATGGTCTATCTGGCACTGGTAAAGGATGCAAGAGCCCAGCCGGTCTCTGCCGTAATGGACGGTTGCGAGCACACGAGTAGCAGGAACCGACATATCTCTTTACGTGGCTGGCTAAGTGTGGCCACCAATACCACCTCTCCAGTAACTCTCGTGTCCGCCTAATACCAAAATGCCCACCCACCTTTGAGGTGTGGGCCCATGACAGTATATCATTCTGTCGATCAGGCGGAACAAAGGTCTTGCCCGGTGGGATTTGGTCTAACGTCACAGGGGAGAGCGTATGAAAAACCCTGGAGGGAAGGATAAGACGAGGTTCGTCAATCTCTTCCTGGGTAGAAAGCATAGAGCGAGACAGGGCGTCTGCCTTGTTATTCTTACTCCCAGACAGATAGTTGATGGAGAAGTGAAAGCGGGAGAAAAACAAGGACCAGCGGGCTTGGCGAGGATTCAGACGCTGAGCGGTTTGTAAGTACGTCAGATTCTTATGGTCTGTATAGACCTGGAAAGGATGTTTCGCTCCTTCCAGCAAGTGACGCCACTCCTCCAAGGCTAATCTCAAGGCGAGCAGTTCCCTATCCCCAATGGTATAGTTTCTCTCTGCCGGTGAAAAGGTTTTAGCAAAGAAGAAACACGGCCTTTTTCTACCTGCACCGTTCTTTTGATACAAGACCGCACCAGCACCCACTGAAGAGGCATCAACCTCTAAGAGGAAGGGCTTATTCTCATCGGGTCTTTGAAGAACGGGAGCAGTTGAAAAGTGTCTTTTTACTGCCTCAAAAGCCTGAGATGTCTCAGTAGACCAGGCTTTGGGATTAGCACCTTTCTTAGTCAAGGCCACCAAAGGGGCCACCAAAGTAGAAAAATGGGGTATGAACTGCCTGTAATAATTTATGAATCCTAAGAAGCGTTGCACCGCCTTCAAGGAATGAGGTTCGGACCATTGAAGGACAGCAGAGAGCTTCGCAGGATCCATAGCCAGACCCTCTTGTGAGATAATGTAACCAAAAAAGGCAATGAGGACTGCTCGAATACACATTTCTCGAGTTTAGCAAACAATGAGTGCTCCCTTAAACGGGAAAGGACACGAACGACATCCTGACGATGAGTCTCCAGATCAGGAGAAAAAATCAGGATGTCGTCCAGATACACCACTACTGAGGATAACAGTAAATCCCTGAATACATCGTTTACGAAGTCCTGAAATACTGCGGGTGCATTACATAACCCAAAAGGCATGACGAGGTATTCATAGTGACCGTCTCGGGTGTTAAAAGCGGTCTTCCATTCGTCACCCTTTCGAATTCGTACCAAGTTATACGCACCCCGCAGATCCAACTTCGTAAAAACTTGAGCTCCTCTCAGTCTGTCAAAGAGCTCCGAAATTAAAGGTAATGGGTATTTGTTCTTTATTGTGATTGCGTTGAGACCCCTGTAATCTATGCAGGGACGCAAATCACCCTCTTTCTTCCGAACAAAGAAAAACCCAGCTCCCGCGGGAGAGACAGACTTACGAATGAACCCCTTCTCTAAACTCTCTCTTATATAGGTCGACATGGCCTCCGACTCAGGTATCGACAGGGGGTAAACCCTGCCTTTAGGTGGAACCGAACCTGGGATAAGGTCTATGGCACAGTCATACGGCCTATGGGGTGGAAGAACCTCAGCACCCTGTTTGGAGAACACGTCAGCGAAATCCAAATAGGGTGTAGGTATGGGAGAGAGATCAGTTGATGCAACCGCAACGACCTTAGGTGGTAAGGGAAGACATCGGGACTGACATTTCGAACCCCAACTAATAATGCTGTCAGACTCCCAGTCAATGTGAGGAGCATGAGTCCGAAGCCATGGAAGACCCAGAAGTACGTCGTCTATACCCTCAGGCAAAACAAGAAAAGAAATCTCCTCTATGTGACCCTGAGACAGGGAAAGGCGCAAGGGAACTGTCCTCAATGTAATGGAGTCAGACAACATAGTTCCATTAACAACACGGACAGGAATAGGCGCCTCTAACATGATAGAGGGAATATTGTGTCCCTTTACAAATCCTGAGGACACAAAAATCCCGTCAGCTCCGGAATCCACAAAAGCCATAATAGGCCATGTATTCTCAGATAACGAGAGCTGACCTGGGATACAACACTTAGAGGGTGCAGAAGACGTCTCTAGTAACCCCCCTCTAATGGTTACTAGGCCAGGAAGTTTCCCTGACGACTAGGACACTTGTTGGCATAGTGCCCAGCCTGACGACATACGTAACATATAGGAGGACCAGACTTGCGTAGTCTGGAGGACGTATGACCTAACTCCATAGGAGTGGGAGATGTTTCAGATGCTGAGGAAGATGGTAGTGGACCCTCAACAACTGGAATAGCCCGATGCTTAGGGCGTGAGGAAGAGACCTCGAGTCTACGTTCCTTATGGCGTACATCGATCCTCGTTGCTACTGTGATCAAGTCCTCCAGAGAAGCAGGGACCTCACGAGTAGCAAGGGCATCCTTGACATAGCCTGCCAACCCTCTCCAGAAGATAGGAATCAACACCTTCTCTGGCCAATCTAGTTCTGCCACCAGAGTTCTAAAAGCAATGGCATAAGAACTAGTGGATAACGAACCCTGAGATAGATCTAACAGTCTCAGGGCCGCATCATGGGTAACCTGCGGACCCATGAATACCGCCTTAAGAGCATCAAGAAAGTCTTGATGTCTCAGAGTAACCACATCAGAGCGCTCCCATAGGGGAGTCGCCCATTCTAAGGCTTTGTCCTGAAGTAAGGAGATGATAAAGCCTACTCTGGACCTCTCCGTAGAGAAGCGAGAAGAGTTGACCTCTAGGTGTATCTGACACTGACTAATGAAACCACGACATGATCTGGCATCGCCAGAATATCTGTTTGGCAGAGCAAGTCGAGGATCATGTGCAGATGTCACCATGGTCTGAGGTTTATCCTCTATACTCTTGAGCCGTGACTCAAGTACTTGTATGTAACGGTGTAACTGCTGATATTCTGCCATAACTGCCAGACCCTAGGCTCAGTCCTAATGTTACGGGGGGCTGTCTGATAATAACTGAAAGGAGTATCAGACAGTCAGGGTCCACCGTGCAAAGACTTTGCTGCAGACTATGGCAGAGTGCAATACCTCTGTTAACTCACAGAAGAATATAATAAGTAAGTAAAGCAATTCCTCCCTTACTTGGAGGGTGTGTGGAATGATCTCTGTTAACAATCACAGACAAAGGCAATGTGTGCGAAATGGCACCTACCTAGGTCCGCTCTTCTAGTGGTGCAAAAGAGACGAACAGCAGCGTAAGCCGCACAAAGCTCCTACCTGCGTTCGCTCCACTAGTGTGCGAGGACACGAACCACTAGATATGGCACCTGCCTAGGTCCGCTCTTCTAGTGGTGCAAAAGAGACGAACAGCAGCGTAAGCCGCACAAAGCTCCTACCTCTGTTCGCTCCCCTAGTGTGCGAGGATACGAACAACTGCCAGACGCAGTATAAGGAACGTTACCCTAGCGGCAACGTCCACCTACGAGTAGAATCACAAGGCCCAGCCAGACCATGTGCCTCAGGCACCTGCCTATGTCCGCTCCCCTAAGAGGTAAGGATACGGACAGCAGCCGAAGCTGTAAGGTATAAGAACGCTACCCTGCCGGTAGCGCTCACCTAGCATAGACAGAGGAATGCCTAGAGGAACGCGCACAGAGCGTCTACTCATATGCATGAACCAAGAGGACTGAGCACCATGCGGCGTGTGTCAGGGTCTTATATAGACTCTGTGCCTCATCCAAGATGGAGGACACCAGAGCCAATCCGCTGCCAGAACGACAGGAGTGACGTCATGCTGGCCTATCACCGAGCAAGACGTCACAAGCAAATGACCAGCGACCAATCGGCATAGAAGGTGTCAGAGACATGTGACCTCGTGTCAGCGATGATGTCACCCGCACATGTGCAATGGCTCCAAGATTGGACTTAGTCTCCGGCGCTCGCACATGTGCAGTAGCAAGAAATCTGGACTTAGTCTCCAGCGCTCGCACATGTGCAGTAGCAAGAAATCTGGACTTAGTCTCCAGCGCTCGCACATGTGCAGTAGCAAGAAATCTAGACATTATCTCCAGTGCTCGCAGCAACCGTAACAACAAGCTTGCATCTGTTATAGTTTTGGAGAAAAATGTGTTCATTTCATGTATGCGCGAAATGCCTTAAAAATGGCTTTAAAATGGATTTGGAGCATGGAGACGATTATCTCGGGATTGCAAGATAACCAAACAAAACTTTTAGTGGATTTCTACTTATTTTATTAAATATCATCTCCACCAAACAGGACAAGCTTGCATCTGTTATAGTTTTGGAGAAAAATGTGTTCATTTCATGTATGCGCGAAATGCCTTAAAAATGGCTTTAAAATGGATTTGGAGCATGGAGACGATTATCTCGGGATTGCAAGATAACCAAACAAAACTTTTAGTGGATTTCTACTTATTTTATTAAATATCATCTCCACCAAACAGGACAAGCTTGCATCTGTTATAGTTTTGGAGAAAAATGTGTTCATTTCATGTATGCGCGAAATGCCTTAAAAATGGCTTTAAAATGGATTTGGAGCATGGAGACGATTATCTCGGGATAGTAAGATAACCAAACAAAACTTTTAGTGGATTTCTACTTATTTTATTAAATATCATCTCCACCAAACAGGACAAGCTTGCATCTGTTATAGTTTTGGAGAAAAATGTGTTCATTTCATGTATGCGCGAAATGCCTTAAAAATGGCTTTAAAATGGATTTGGAGCATGGAGACGATTATCTCGGGATTGCAAGATAACCAAACAAAACTTTTAGTGGATTTCTACTTATTTTATTAAATATCATCTCCACCAAACAGGACAAGCTTGCATCTGTTATAGTTTTGGAGAAAAATGTGTTCATTTCATGTATGCGCGAAATGCCTTAAAAATGGCTTTAAAATGGATTTGGAGCATGGAGACGATTATCTCGGGATTGCAAGATAACCAAACAAAACTTTTAGTGGATTTCTACTTATTTTATTAAATATCATCTCCACCAAACAGGACAAGCTTGCATCTGTTATAGTTTTGGAGAAAAATGTGTTCATTTCATGTATGCGCGAAATGCCTTAAAAATGGCTTTAAAATGGATTTGGAGCATGGAGACGATTATCTCGGGATTGCAAGATAACCAAACAAAACTTTTAGTGGATTTCTACTTATTTTATTAAATATCATCTCCACCAAACAGGACAAGCTTGCATCTGTTATAGTTTTGGAGAAAAATGTGTTCATTTCATGTATGCGCGAAATGCCTTAAAAATGGCTTTAAAATGGATTTGGAGCATGGAGACGATTATCTCGGGATTGCAAGATAACCAAACAAAACTTTTAGTGGATTTCTACTTATTTTATTAAATATCATCTCCACCAAACAGGACAAGCTTGCATCTGTTATAGTTTTGGAGAAAAATGTGTTCATTTCATGTATGCGCGAAATGCCTTAAAAATGGCTTTAAAATGGATTTGGAGCATGGAGACGATTATCTCGGGATTGCAAGATAACCAAACAAAACTTTTAGTGGATTTCTACTTATTTTATTAAATATCATCTCCACCAAACAGGACAAGCTTGCATCTGTTATAGTTTTGGAGAAAAATGTGTTCATTTCATGTATGCGCGAAATGCCTTAAAAATGGCTTTAAAATGGATTTGGAGCATGGAGACGATTATCTCGGGATTGCAAGATAACCAAACAAAACTTTTAGTGGATTTCTACTTATTTTATTAAATATCATCTCCACCAAACAGGACAAGCTTGCATCTGTTATAGTTTTGGAGAAAAATGTGTTCATTTCATGTATGCGCGAAATGCCTTAAAAACGGCTTTAAAATGGATTTGGAGCAAGGAGACGATTATCTCGGGATTGCAAGATAACCAAACAAAACTTTTAGTGGATTTCTACTTATTTTATTAAATATCATCTCCACCAAACAGGACAAGCTTGCATCTGTTATAGTTTTGGAGAAAAATGTGTTCATTTCATGTATGCGCGAAATGCCTTAAAAATGGCTTTAAAATGGATTTGGAGCATGGAGACGATTATCTCGGGATTGCAAGATAACCAAACAAAACTTTTAGTGGATTTCTACTTATTTTATTAAATATCATCTCCACCAAACAGGACAAGCTTGCATCTGTTATAGTTTTGGAGAAAAATGTGTTCATTTCATGTATGCGCGAAATGCCTTAAAAATGGCTTTAAAATGGATTTGGAGCATGGAGACGATTATCTCGGGATTGCAAGATAACCAAACAAAACTTTTAGTGGATTTCTACTTATTTTATTAAATATCATCTCCACCAAACAGGACAAGCTTGCATCTGTTATAGTTTTGGAGAAAAATGTGTTCATTTCATGTATGCGCGAAATGCCTTAAAAATGGCTTTAAAATGGATTTGGAGCATGGAGACGATTATCTCGGGATAGTAAGATAACCAAACAAAACTTTTAGTGGATTTCTACTTATTTTATTAAATATCATCTCCACCAAACAGGACAAGCTTGCATCTGTTATAGTTTTGGAGAAAAATGTGTTCATTTCATGTATGCGCGAAATGCCTTAAAAATGGCTTTAAAATGGATTTGGAGCATGGAGACGATTATCTCGGGATTGCAAGATAACCAAACAAAACTTTTAGTGGATTTCTACTTATTTTATTAAATATCATCTCCACCAAACAGGACAAGCTTGCATCTGTTATAGTTTTGGAGAAAAATGTGTTCATTTCATGTATGCGCGAAATGCCTTAAAAATGGCTTTAAAATGGATTTGGAGCATGGAGACGATTATCTCGGGATTGCAAGATAACCAAACAAAACTTTTAGTGGATTTCTACTTATTTTATTAAATATCATCTCCACCAAACAGGACAAGCTTGCATCTGTTATAGTTTTGGAGAAAAATGTGTTCATTTCATGTATGCGCGAAATGCCTTAAAAATGGCTTTAAAATGGATTTGGAGCATGGAGACGATTATCTCGGGATTGCAAGATAACCAAACAAAACTTTTAGTGGATTTCTACTTATTTTATTAAATATCATCTCCACCAAACAGGACAAGCTTGCATCTGTTATAGTTTTGGAGAAAAATGTGTTCATTTCATGTATGCGCGAAATGCCTTAAAAATGGCTTTAAAATGGATTTGGAGCATGGAGACGATTATCTCGGGATTGCAAGATAACCAAACAAAACTTTTAGTGGATTTCTACTTATTTTATTAAATATCATCTCCACCAAACAGGACAAGCTTGCATCTGTTATAGTTTTGGAGAAAAATGTGTTCATTTCATGTATGCGCGAAATGCCTTAAAAATGGCTTTAAAATGGATTTGGAGCATGGAGACGATTATCTCGGGATTGCAAGATAACCAAACAAAACTTTTAGTGGATTTCTACTTATTTTATTAAATATCATCTCCACCAAACAGGACAAGCTTGCATCTGTTATAGTTTTTGAGAAAAATGTGTTCATTTCATGTATGCGCGAAATGCCTTAAAAATGGCTTTAAAATGGATTTGGAGCATGGAGACGATTATCTCGGGATTGCAAGATAACCAAACAAAACTTTTAGTGGATTTCTACTTATTTTATTAAATATCATCTCCACCAAACAGGACAAGCTTGCATCTGTTATAGTTTTGGAGAAAAATGTGTTCATTTCATGTATGCGCGAAATGCCTTAAAAATGGCTTTAAAATGGATTTGGAGCAAGGAGACGATTATCTCGGGATTGCAAGATAACCAAACAAAACTTTTAGTGGATTTCTACTTATTTTATTAAATATCATCTCCACCAAACAGGACAAGCTTGCATCTGTTATAGTTTTGGAGAAAAATGTGTTCATTTCATGTATGCGCGAAATGCCTTAAAAATGGCTTTAAAATGGATTTGGAGCATGGAGACGATTATCTCGGGATTGCAAGATAACCAAACAAAACTTTTAGTGGATTTCTACTTATTTTATTAAATATCATCTCCACCAAACAGGACAAGCTTGCATCTGTTATAGTTTTGGAGAAAAATGTGTTCATTTCATGTATGCGCGAAATGCCTTAAAAATGGCTTTAAAATGGATTTGGAGCATGGAGACGATTATCTCGGGATTGCAAGATAACCAAACAAAACTTTTAGTGGATTTCTACTTATTTTATTAAATATCATCTCCACCAAACAGGACAAGCTTGCATCTGTTATAGTTTTGGAGAAAAATGTGTTCATTTCATGTATGCGCGAAATGCCTTAAAAATGGCTTTAAAATGGATTTGGAGCATGGAGACGATTATCTCGGGATTGTAAGATAACCAAACAAAACTTTTAGTGGATTTCTACTTATTTTATTAAATATCATCTCCACCAAACAGGACAAGCTTGCATCTGTTATAGTTTTGGAGAAAAATGTGTTCATTTCATGTATGCGCGAAATGCCTTAAAAATGGCTTTAAAATGGATTTGGAGCATGGAGACGATTATCTCGGATTGCAAGATAACCAAACAAAACTTTTAGTGGATTTCTACTTATTTTATTAAATATCATCTCCACCAAACAGGACAAGCTTGCATCTGTTATAGTTTTGGAGAAAAATGTGTTCATTTCATGTATGCGCGAAATGCCTTAAAAATGGCTTTAAAATGGATTTGGAGCATGGAGACGATTATCTCGGGATTGCAAGATAACCAAACAAAACTTTTAGTGGATTTCTACTTATTTTATTAAATATCATCTCCACCAAACAGGACAAGCTTGCATCTGTTATAGTTTTGGAGAAAAATGTGTTCATTTCATGTATGCGCGAAATGCCTTAAAAATGGCTTTAAAATGGATTTGGAGCATGGAGACGATTATCTCGGGATTGCAAGATAACCAAACAAAACTTTTAGTGGATTTCTACTTATTTTATTAAATATCATCTCCACCAAACAGGACAAGCTTGCATCTGTTATAGTTTTGGAGAAAAATGTGTTCATTTCATGTATGCGCGAAATGCCTTAAAAATGGCTTTAAAATGGATTTGGAGCATGGAGACGATTATCTCGGGATTGCAAGATAACCAAACAAAACTTTTAGTGGATTTCTACTTATTTTATTAAATATCATCTCCACCAAACAGGACAAGCTTGCATCTGTTATAGTTTTGGAGAAAACTGTGTTCATTTCAT
This sequence comes from Anomaloglossus baeobatrachus, assembly GCF_048569485.1. Taxonomy (NCBI): domain Eukaryota; kingdom Metazoa; phylum Chordata; class Amphibia; order Anura; family Aromobatidae; genus Anomaloglossus; species Anomaloglossus baeobatrachus. The sequence continues at coordinate 179,078 of NW_027444940.1, forward strand.
GTATGCGCGAAATGCCTTAAAAATGGCTTTAAAATGGATTTGGAGCATGGAGACGATTATCTCGGGATTGCAAGATAACCAAACAAAACTTTTAGTGGATTTCTACTTATTTTATTAAATATCATCTCCACCAAACAGGACAAGCTTGCATCTGTTATAGTTTTGGAGAAAAATGTGTTCATTTCATGTATGCGCGAAATGCCTTAAAAATGGCTTTAAAATGGATTTGGAGCATGGAGACGATTATCTCGGGATTGCAAGATAACCAAACAAAACTTTTAGTGGATTTCTACTTATTTTATTAAATATCATCTCCACCAAACAGGACAAGCTTGCATCTGTTATAGTTTTGGAGAAAAATGTGTTCATTTCATGTATGCGCGAAAATGCCTTAAAAATGGCTTTAAAATGGATTTGGAGCATGGAGACGATTATCTCGGGATTGTAAGATAACCAAACAAAACTTTTAGTGGATTTCTACTTATTTTATTAAATATCATCTCCACCAAACAGGACAAGCTTGCATCTGTTATAGTTTTGGAGAAAAATGTGTTCATTTCATGTATGCGCGAAATGCCTTAAAAATGGCTTTAAAATGGATTTGGAGCATGGAGACGATTATCTCGGGATTGCAAGATAACCAAACAAAACTTTTAGTGGATTTCTACTTATTTTATTAAATATCATCTCCACCAAACAGGACAAGCTTGCATCTGTTATAGTTTTGGAGAAAAATGTGTTCATTTCATGTATGCGCGAAATGCCTTAAAAATGGCTTTAAAATGGATTTGGAGCATGGAGACGATTATCTCGGGATTGCAAGATAACCAAACAAAACTTTTAGTGGATTTCTACTTATTTTATTAAATATCATCTCCACCAAACAGGACAAGCTTGCATCTGTTATAGTTTTGGAGAAAAATGTGTTCATTTCATGTATGCGCGAAATGCCTTAAAAATGGCTTTAAAATGGATTTGGAGCATGGAGACGATTATCTCGGGATTGCAAGATAACCAAACAAAACTTTTAGTGGATTTCTACTTATTTTATTAAATATCATCTCCACCAAACAGGACAAGCTTGCATCTGTTATAGTTTTGGAGAAAAATGTGTTCATTTCATGTATGCGCGAAATGCCTTAAAAATGGCTTTAAAATGGATTTGGAGCATGGAGACGATTATCTCGGGATTGCAAGATAACCAAACAAAACTTTTAGTGGATTTCTACTTATTTTATTAAATATCATCTCCACCAAACAGGACAAGCTTGCATCTGTTATAGTTTTGGAGAAAAATGTGTTCATTTCATGTATGCGCGAAATGCCTTAAAAATGGCTTTAAAATGGATTTGGAGCATGGAGACGATTATCTCGGGATTGCAAGATAACCAAACAAAACTTTTAGTGGATTTCTACTTATTTTATTAAATATCATCTCCACCAAACAGGACAAGCTTGCATCTGTTATAGTTTTGGAGAAAAATGTGTTCATTTCATGTATGCGCGAAATGCCTTAAAAATGGCTTTAAAATGGATTTGGAGCATGGAGACGATTATCTCGGGATTGCAAGATAACCAAACAAAACTTTTAGTGGATTTCTACTTATTTTATTAAATATCATCTCCACCAAACAGGACAAGCTTGCATCTGTTATAGTTTTGGAGAAAAATGTGTTCATTTCATGTATGCGCGAAATGCCTTAAAAATGGCTTTAAAATGGATTTGGAGCATGGAGACGATTATCTCGGGATTGCAAGATAACCAAACAAAACTTTTAGTGGATTTCTACTTATTTTATTAAATATCATCTCCACCAAACAGGACAAGCTTGCATCTGTTATAGTTTTGGAGAAAAACTGTGTTCATTTCATGTATGCGCGAAATGCCTTAAAAATGGCTTTAAAATGGATTTGGAGCATGGAGACGATTATCTCGGGATTGCAAGATAACCAAACAAAACTTTTAGTGGATTTCTACTTATTTTATTAAATATCATCTCCACCAAACAGGACAAGCTTGCATCTGTTATAGTTTTGGAGAAAAATGTGTTCATTTCATGTATGCGCGAAATGCCTTAAAAATGGCTTTAAAATGGATTTGGAGCATGGAGACGATTATCTCGGGATTGCAAGATAACCAAACAAAACTTTTAGTGGATTTCTACTTATTTTATTAAATATCATCTCCACCAAACAGGACAAGCTTGCATCTGTTATAGTTTTGGAGAAAAATGTGTTCATTTCATGTATGCGCGAAATGCCTTAAAAATGGCTTTAAAATGGATTTGGAGCATGGAGACGATTATCTCGGGATTGCAAGATAACCAAACAAAACTTTTAGTGGATTTCTACTTATTTTATTAAATATCATCTCCACCAAACAGGACAAGCTTGCATCTGTTATAGTTTTGGAGAAAAATGTGTTCATTTCATGTATGCGCGAAATGCCTTAAAAATGGCTTTAAAATGGATTTGGAGCATGGAGACGATTATCTCGGGATTGCAAGATAACCAAACAAAACTTTTAGTGGATTTCTACTTATTTTATTAAATATCATCTCCACCAAACAGGACAAGCTTGCATCTGTTATAGTTTTGGAGAAAAATGTGTTCATTTCATGTATGCGCGAAATGCCTTAAAAATGGCTTTAAAATGGATTTGGAGCATGGAGACGATTATCTCGGGATTGCAAGATAACCAAACAAAACTTTTAGTGGATTTCTACTTATTTTATTAAATATCATCTCCACCAAACAGGACAAGCTTGCATCTGTTATAGTTTTGGAGAAAAATGTGTTCATTTCATGTATGCGCGAAATGCCTTAAAAATGGCTTTAAAATGGATTTGGAGCATGGAGACGATTATCTCGGGATTGCAAGATAACCAAACAAAACTTTTAGTGGATTTCTACTTATTTTATTAAATATCATCTCCACCAAACAGGACAAGCTTGCATCTGTTATAGTTTTGGAGAAAAATGTGTTCATTTCATGTATGCGCGAAATGCCTTAAAAATGGCTTTAAAATGGATTTGGAGCATGGAGACGATTATCTCGGGATTGCAAGATAACCAAACAAAACTTTTAGTGGATTTCTACTTATTTTATTAAATATCATCTCCACCAAACAGGACAAGCTTGCATCTGTTATAGTTTTGGAGAAAAATGTGTTCATTTCATGTATGCGCGAAATGCCTTAAAAATGGCTTTAAAATGGATTTGGAGCATGGAGACGATTATCTCGGGATTGCAAGATAACCAAACAAAACTTTTAGTGGATTTCTACTTATTTTATTAAATATCATCTCCACCAAACAGGACAAGCTTGCATCTGTTATAGTTTTGGAGAAAAATGTGTTCATTTCATGTATGCGCGAAATGCCTTAAAAATGGCTTTAAAATGGATTTGGAGCATGGAGACGATTATCTCGGGATTGCAAGATAACCAAACAAAACTTTTAGTGGATTTCTACTTATTTTATTAAATATCATCTCCACCAAACAGGACAAGCTTGCATCTGTTATAGTTTTGGAGAAAAATGTGTTCATTTCATGTATGCGCGAAATGCCTTAAAAATGGCTTTAAAATGGATTTGGAGCATGGAGACGATTATCTCGGGATTGCAAGATAACCAAACAAAACTTTTAGTGGAT